>NC_063052.1:22232149-22505832 GCF_018812025.1 Megalobrama amblycephala | reverse complement strand
TCTATCTTGAAAAAAACTTATTGCAGCCATTGTTTAAATGGTTTATATTTCACCTACAAACTGAAGTAGAAATATAATTCTATTATTCTATTTTTGGATTAATAATAAACGTTTATTCTGGTGTTTAGGTGAAATGTATGAAATTAAAGTCTAAATAAGTAAAAAAAAAAAATAATAATAATATTTATATATATATATATATATATATATATATATATATATATATATATATATATATATATATATATATATATATATATATATATATATATATATATATATATATATATATTTTTTTTTTTTTTTTTTTTTTTTTTTTTTTTTTTCAATTTTTCAGCCAAGTGCATCCTGAATTTTCAGTCTCGGCCCAGAACGTTAATTTCGGTGCATCATTTCTCAAAATAGTTGAACACTAAAGCTCTGTGGTACTTTCGCATTGCTCTGTTTGTTTGTGCATGCCTTACAATTTCAGCAGCATTTCTGAATTATAACTTCCCCTACTTAAAGGGTTAGTTTACCCAAAAATGTAAATTCTGTCATTAATTACTCACCCTCATGTCGTTCCACACCCGTAAGACTTCCGGTTTGTTCTTGTGCATTATTCAGGTTAGGTTGAGCTTCTGCTTATGTTCGCTGGTCAATGTTTACATGCGAGTAAAAGCCTAAATTAAAATTTGTCCATCATATAAAGCGATTGAGTCTCTTCAGAAAATTTGGACTACACCGCTCGATTCATATGGATTCGTTTTCCAATCTCTTTATGAACTTTTTGAAGCGTCAAAGTGGTAGTTACAAAGGCAGTCAGTGGAAGGAAATCTGACAACATAAGATCTTAATTTGTGTTCCGAAGATGAACAAAGGTCTTATGGGTGTGGAACGACATGAGGGTGTGTAATGACAGAATTTTAATTTTGGGGTGAACTAACCCTTTAAACATTGATTCAGATGATCAAAGCAATTAGCAACAATTTTAGAATGTTTAGTGCAATCTCACTTGAAGTCTATTCTGATGACATTGAAAGGGGAGATGTTTATTCGAGTTGCTTTTGATATACAGGCACTACGTGTATCTATGGAGGAACAAAGGCAGAGGCAGGAAGAAGAGGCTCGTAGGGCGGCTGCCCAATCAGCAGCTGAGGCTGGCATTCCCTCCTCAACTGCTGACGGTAAAAACATGTATGGATCTTTGAAATAGTGAGGGAAGGATGGTGAGCACAGGGGTTCTGGGCAAGTAATTGGAAGATTGCAGGTTTGAGCCAAGTATTATGATTGGGCTGGTCAGCATGACCCAGTTCACCCCTGCTGGTAGATGCTGTAACTACACCATCTGGCAGCTAAAAGCATATTTCTCAATTCAGAGCCTTTCAAAAGCAAATATGTATTTTGCACAAAAAACACATTTCATTTTTTCTTATATTTTCTTTGCATCATTTAAATCATTTGATTTTTGAGAGCTCTTGAAAACATGAAATCAAATGTATTATGCAGAATCAGTTGATGCTAGTCTATTTCTTTTTTTCCTTAAAGTTGATTCTCATTGCAGACAGTCACTTTTATTCTCCCGTTTTAGAATCAGAGGAAGCTCTTTTGAAGATGTCTACCTCTCAGCCTGAGAGTGGTGTGGCAGCACTGCCAGACTTCAGCAGCATGACAGAGGAGGAGCAGATAGCCTATGCCATGCAGATGTCCCTGGCAGGTGGAGGTTTGTGCCTCCCTCTTGTACCTTGTTAATCTTAGAAGAACATACTTTGTGTGCATGACACAGAATGTAATATTGCTCATTATCCCTCTTATGTCAGAATTTGGAGAATCAATGGATACGGGAGCTCCAATGGACACTGCGGAATCTAAGGTAATTAAAAATAGTGTCTGCTGTGCTCATCACAGTCTCTGTAAACTAAAAAAAAAATTAGTTTGAAATTGCTGAACAGTAATTGACTGAAATTTTTTTTTTTTTTTTTTTTTCATTATAGTCTCAGGTCTTTTCCTCTTGACAGAACATTATTTATTCCCTTATATTCCAAGCTGACTTGTCTTTTCCCTTCCACTTTTTGACTAATTCTACAGGAAGAGGATGATTATGATGTAATGCAGGACCCAGAATTCCTCCAAAGTGTCCTGGAGAATCTACCTGGTGTTGACCCCAACAATGAGGCCATCCGCAATGCCATGGGCTCCCTGGCCTCTCAGAGTGGTAACAAACAAGAGGGGAAAAAAGATGAGGAGAAGAAGAAATAAATTCAACAGTGTTCTGTGACTGATTGTGATTGATGTACAAGCCATTTGACAATGAAAAGCAGAAATGACTTGAATTCAAGAAGTGGCCAGCTGAAGTCCTTATAAAAGCAGTTTTAGAAGCATATGGAGATGTTATCAGACATTAACTACCAAATTACTGCAATGTTGTGTGGTACCTCAAAAATTCACACATGGCTTGCTTTTTCCCCTTTTGCTCTGTGCACAATTGATTAAATATTTGATAATCCCATGCAAATGTAATCTGAATGGTTTTTGCTTTTTTTTCTATTGCCATTAAAATATTACATCTGATCAGAAGCCTTACAGGTCCTTATTTTGCTAAGAAATGTTTCACCTTGGCTTGTCGGATTTGACAATACAATGAAAATATTACACATGACAAGTAGTATGTTTTATTTAAGAAAAACTAATACAATGAAAAGCATATAATTCTTAAAGTAATATTTGCAAAAGCAAACATTTCCCCCAGAAATATTCTAATGTTCTCAAGATCTACACATTTCTTTACAATGTACAGTATATTTTGTTACATCCAGACATTCCCATATGAAACCTTTAGGTTAACCACCTCTCAATGTTACAAAATTTCAATTTGGAATGTTGAAAAAGACCAGTACAATTTTTACAGGGGAGGACTAGCAGGTTGTGTAGATATGCAGTTTTATTATAGCTATTTACAGATCCAAATCTCAGTCTCATTGAAGGCACAAATGAAGATATCAAGATGAAAAATGGGCAGTACAGAGATGACTTTAGATAAGGCATAGTGACATGACCCTTGCAGTACAGTCTCTAGGAATGGCTAGTGGGTAACAACTCTTTAAACTAAAACCTGAGGGTTCAAAGAGCATGTTAGAAGAAAGAGGTATGGTAATGCTCTTTTTTTCCACCCTCTTCACAAGATTATATATAATATATATATATATATATATATATATATATATATATATAAAAAAAAAAAAAAAAAACATTTTGCCAATATTTTCTTTAAACATGCAATAAAGTGTAAAACAGTGGGACTGGAAAACTGTCAACATTTGTTATAAACATTCATTTAAAATGTAAATACATGGGGAACCATTTACCTTCCAACATTATCAATGTACATATGTATCTCCCATTGCATGAAGTATATAATGTTCATAAAGGCTCAACACGCTGCTAAGTTTTTCAGTGCAGTCTGCACATTCAAAACTCTCTGACTCTTCATGAGCAGTTGTTTCCATCTCCATATCAACACTTGTCTCCACAAATCTAGATCTCCGATTCCTGAAGCTGTAATTACATTTACCATTTGCCATCTCCTTTATGCTTTCACTTAAATTTAGGTTGGTTGTTTCCTGACCTGATGTGGCCTGAGGTAGATGTGTGCTGTCAGACTGAGCAGTGATTTCACTGTTTGGAAGTTCAGGACTGGTATTCTGAGAGTCTGAGACCTCCTCATGTTCATCAGGGTCCAAATTAATGACTGGAATCTGTACTCTGCGACTAGGGGGCACATAGAGCCTGTCAGGGTGGGAATAAACATACAAGCTTTCATCATTGGGTATGCCATTGAGTTTGAGGTTTGATATATGATTCCTTCGAGTGGTGGATGGGGTAGATGTTGTGCCACTACAACAAGAATCTGACAATTTTGAGGTAGGTACTAATGTCGGACAGACATGTGTCTTTGCATCTCTGGAGTGCCGTATCTGATGAGCGTACAGCAAATCTCCCGTTGAAAAGCTAGCTCTACACCTCTTGCATTTGTGAGGAAAATCGAGTGGTTCTGATGGGATATCAGGGAGGGCCGGTCTATAGGATGTGGTGTGAGTTTTCAAGTGTTCCTTTAAGACTCTTGTATTTGTGAATGAGAGATTGCAAGGGAGACAAATGTGAGAGGTAGAACCATTGTGCAGAAGACTGTGCTTGATTAAGTTTGTTAAACTACTGAAAGTCTTAGAACAGACATCACATTTGAGACTTTTACAAAGTTTATGAGACTCACATTGGTGAGCATGTAAGCTTGCCTCCTGAATGAAGGTTTTGGGACAGAGCGGACAAGTATACGGACTCTGCCCAGCATGTTCGATCATATGTTCTTTAAAGGAGCTAAAGAAGTGAAACTGCAGATTGCACTGATTACAAGAGTAACGACGACTTTTTAGGCGATGACGTCGCTGATGTAGCCATAGTTTACTCCACCTTTCAAAGAACTGTCCACAATGTGCACAGGTATATCTGAAACCAGGAGCATGCATTTTCAGATGAGCACTCAAAGTCCTGTACTGCTCGAATCGCTGACCACAACGTGAGCACTTAAATTTCCAAAGACTTTGAGTGATTTCAATGCATTCTAGAGAGCTACTTGTGGAAGTACAGCCAACATCAGAATGATTGGGTGATTGAGCAATTGGGAGCTTGATGGGTGACTGGGTAGAACAAGTTTTAGGAAGTTGTGAAAGATCTGTCTCTCTTGTTTGTGTAGGTACCCCATCCATCGGTTGAGGCAGCTGCGGGAGTTGTTCTGAGCTGGTCTGCGTTTGGGAATTCAGCTGAAATCCTGTACTTGGCAGAGTCTGAGATGAGGTACACTTTAAAGGGTAGGCTTGGGTAACACTTTGCATTATTTCAGAGAGTGATGCACCACAAATTTGCTCCTCCCCACTTGACTGGCAACAAACCTCACAATGAACATTCATTTCTGAATCCTTTTCATAACACTGACCACAAGAAAAACAAATGTATGGGGGAGAACTGGTGTGTGTTTGAAGGTGAAGAGTGTATTGGCACCATTTCCTGAAAAGCTGTTTGCATATTTGGCACTTGAAGAATACTGGTGTGTTCACTTGACCATCAACTCCTTGACTTACAATAAATCCCTCAATGTTTCCGCCTGTCTCATCATTCTTCCTTGCAATGCAAGTTTTTGATGCCTGGTGCATCCTAAGTTCAGACAGGGCACCGAATGCATGACCACAGTGAAAGCAGGAGAAAGGGGTCTCGCCGGCATGGTCCTGAGAATGTTTTTTTAGAGCCTTCAGCTGGTTAAAGCCTTTTCCACAAATCGAACATGCATATGGTTTAACAGGCCAGTGACTTTTTTCATGAGCTGCGAGGCTTGACGATTTCCAAAACTTTTTCCCACAGTCTTTACAAGTCAAGGGCCTCTCCACTTCATGTGCTTGCATGTGATTCTGCAATTTGATGTGGTTTACAAAGTTTTTCTTGCAAATAAGGCACCCATAATTGTTTGGGGTCTCTGAACACACATCTGATGAAGTATTTTTGTTGCTCTTAATGGCCTTATGTGGTTCGCTGTTTGCTTTTGATTCCTGCAGGTGGATTTGAAAATGAAATAGCAAATCATCTTTCTGCAAGAATTTTTGGCTACAGCAAGGACAAGGAAAAGAAGTATCCTGTTTATGTACATTACGGTGAGACTTCAGTTTAGAAAGGTGAGCAAAGGTTTTTCCACAGATCTTGCATTTGTAGGGTTTGTCACCTGTATGAATGCGTTGATGAACGGCATATGCTGTAATGTGCCGAAAGGAAACACCACAGTATTTGCACGTCAGAGGTTTCTTCATTATTTCTTTAGGCTTGGATCTCACTGTTCTCTTATTAGACACCTTGTTTGGCATTACAACACATTCCTCACTATCCTGTGTGAAGCCATCCACTTTCTGTTCTGTAGATGTTTGAAATGTGTTTTCTATCTCAGGTGAGGTGTCAGGTATGTTTTCCCCTGACATTTCCATACCTAGTCCATCGGTTTCCTGAGTACATTTCAGCTCAATGTGTTCTGACTCCTTTTTGACCACATTGCTAGAAATTAACTCTCCACCAGAAAGTCCTGTATTATCAATAACCGCAAATAAATCATTTTCATTCGGCTCAGCATCATGTTCTTTGTACTTCTTGACTTCTTTCATTAAACTGGAGGACAGCTTAGTGGAAGAACTGCATAGGACCTCTGTTTTTGGTGTTATCTGACAGGTCCCTTCAGTTAGTGCTGGGAGCATTTCAACACTGCTTAGCTTGGTTTTCTTATTATCATTTTTCTCTGATGAAACTATACTATTTTGTTCCTCATTGGAGCATTCATTAGTTATACTAAACTTTGTGAGTAAACTTTCGGCTGGTTCAGAACAATCTTGTCTTTTGTTATTTTTGGCTTTTGTTGTTAATCTTTGAAGCTCTTCATGTTCAGTTACAAGATCACTGTGTGGTTCTTTAATTTTTCGTCTCTTCCGACCACGTTTTCCTCTTTTAACTATTTTAACTGTTGCCTTACTCTCAATCTTTATATCTGCCAGGACATCTCCTTCTTGTTTCTTCACTGTCCCAGGCATAGGCAAAGATGTTTTCCCTTTCTCATTGAAATCGTTTGTGAAATTTTGAGGGAGGGAATGTATATCTGCTTTCTGAAAACCTTTGACTGATGGTTCAGATGTTCTGCTGGACACTCTCAAGCTTGATAACTTAAGTCTTTTAAAGTTCTTCCCTTTTTTATGCTTATTTGCAGTGATGTTGTGTGACAAGTCATCAGTAGCACTCTGAAGGGATTCTGAGGGATCAGTCCCCAATTGTTTGGTAACCATTACATTATCCACTTTAATTACCCTTCTCTTTTTAAGGGGTTGGACAACTTTCTGCTTCGCTGGACTTGCAGCTGCTTTGACATTATTTTCTGTGCTGTCCTCAACAGTGTATTGGTTTTCACAATCAGCAAGCTGCATGGAACTGTAAAGAGTCTCTGTGCTGTCCTGACATGAAGTGAGATCTGAGATCTGGACAGATGGAGAGGTGTTATCTTCTAAATGGGCTGTAGATAACTTCTGTTTCTTGTTTTTAATTGAAGGGGGTCTTCCTCGTCTTGGTGACTTTTGCTTAACAGTGTACTGGCCTTCACAATCAGCAATTTGCATGGAACTGGAAAGAGTCTCTGTGCTGTCCTGACATGAAGAAAGATCTGACATCTGAACAGATGGAGAGGTGTTATCTTCTAAATGTCCTATAGATAACTTCTGTTTCTTGCTTTTAATTGAGGGGGGTCTTCCTCGTTTTGGTGACTTTTGCTTAACAGTGTACTGGCCTTCACATTCAGCAGGTTGCATGGAACTAGAAAGAGTCTCTTTACTGTCCGGACATGAAGAGAGATCTGAGATCTGGACAGATGGAGAGGTATTATCTTCTAAATGTGCTATTGATAACTTCCGTTTCTTGCTTTTAATTGAGGGGGGTCCTCCTCGTCTTGGTGACTTTTGCTTACTGTACTGGCCTTCACAATCAGCAGGTTGGATGGAATTGGAAAGAGTCTCTGTGCTGTCCTGACGTGAAGAGAGATCTGAGATCTGGACAGATGGAGAGGTGTTATCTTCTAAATGTGCTATAGATAACTTCCGTTTCTTGCTTTTAATTGAGGGGGGTCCTCCTCGTCTCGGTGACTTTTGCCTAGTGTACTGGCCTTCACAATCAGCAGGTTGCATGGAACTGGAAAGAGTCTCTGTGCTGTCCGGACATGAAGAGAAATCAGACATCTGGATAGATGGAGAGGTATTATCTTCTAAATGTGCTATAGATGACTTCTTTTTCTTGCTTTTAATTGAGGGGGGTCTTCCACGTCTTGTTGACTTTTGCTGAACAGTGTACTGGTCTTCGCAATCAGCAGGTTGCATGGAACTGGAAAGAGTCTCTGTGCTGTCCTGACATGAAGTGAGATCTGAGATCTGGACAGATGGAGAGGAGTTATCTTCTAAATGTGGTATAGATAACTTCTGTTCCTTTCTTTTAATTGAAGGAGGTCTTCCTCGTCTTGGTGACTTTTGCTTAACATTGTACTGGTCTTCACAATCAGCAGGTTGCATGGAACTGGAAGGAGTCTTTGCGCTGTCCTCACATGAAGAGAGATCTGAGATCTGGACAGATGGAGAGGTGTCATCTTCTAAATGTGCTAAAGGTAACTTCTGTTCCTTGCTTTTAATTGAAGGTGGTCTTCCTCGTCTTGGTGACTTTTCCTCAACAGTGTATTGGTTTTCACAATCAGCAGGCTGCATGGAACTGTAAAGAGTCTCTCCAAGCCTTGTATGACACTCAGCGATGTCTAAAGAACCCTGGGTTGACACATTTTCAACAAAAAAACCCAAATTAGTTTGTGTGCGGGTTGATTTTCTTGATTTCATTACTGCTTTGTCTGGAATAACTGCTGTCCTCTGTGAGCTATCAGAAATTTGAATTTGTGTGTCATTTTGAAAATCACAGGCAATTCTGTTATCATAAGATATATCTTTATGTTCCTCTTCTTTAACTGTTTGAGTTAACAGGCCTGCTATCTTCCTCTTCTTTCGTCCAGCTTTTCTACTCTTTGTTTTAGGGTTTTTTGTGGTTTTGAGGTCTTTAAGTTTACTCTCTTCCATGATTACATCTTTCTGATTAACCACATCACCATCTTTTTCAGGCTGCTGTGATCCTACAGTATGACCATCAGGTACTTTACAGAAATCTTGGATCTGTGTGAAGGTGACCGGGACACCTGCCCTATCTGATCCAGTGTTTTTCTCTTGAGACAAAGAAACATTAGCAAATTCATGCGTTTCCGCAACTTGCTTGGATTTTTTGGCTATCTTCTTAGCAACCTTCAAATGCTGGTCACAGCTGTCAACTTCTAACTTTTCAAAATTCTCAGAAGCTACCTCCCGCACAACAGATGGTGCATCTGACATTTTGTTCTCTCTCTGTGCCAGCTCTAGGAACTTGCTTTGTTCGTCAACTTCTTTTTGCACTAGCAATTGTTTCCCTTTTTTTTTCCTTGCCTTCTTCAGCAAGCTCTGAGAGCATGCGACATCTTCAGTAGTGATTAAAACCTGGTTTTCAACATGAGTTTCAGCTGATTCTTTCACAGCGTCTGTTTTTATGCAAGGGTCTTGTGTTGCATCCTTACCCAGAGATATTGGTGGAGGCAAAAGTTCTGGCAAAAGTGCAGAATGTTCAGCATAGTCCTCTGGTTGAAAATTTCGAACTTTTAGTGCTGATGTTTTCTTTTTCATATGTTTCTGTGTCATTTTTTCAGACCTTGAATTTGTATTTCTGTTTGAAACTAAATTTTCATGCTGTACAGTAGCTGGAAAAGACTGTTCTCTAATACTGCTGATTGCTTGGGTAACATGTGTTTTACGTTTAGTGACCTTTTTACTCTGTCTTTTTGTCTTCACTTTTATCTTCTTTTGGTTTAGAACTTCTGAACTATCAATTTCTGTTGTTGATGCAGAATCAAATGGATGGAGTTCTTGTTGCATTGATTGGTCAACTGCAGGTGTACATAGTACTCCACCTTGAATATCAGACATTTTCTTAGATTTTTTTGATGTGCTCTGAGCAAATGAAGTTGAAACACATTCAGTGTGCTGCAAAGTGGCTGTAGAAGTCTGCATGATGAAAAGAGCAGTTGCATGGTTGTCCTTCACTTCCTTTGTAACTGCCTTTTCCATAAGTCTTTCTTCTTTTAAAGTCATCTGTGAACTGGAGGCCACTTTGTTTGCACTAGGTTTCGAGGTTATTGCAACCAAATCTTCATGCTGGTTTATGCCGAGTATTTCTTCTGCCTCATTTTTGATTTTGGTTACAGTCTTTTTTCTGGGCTTTTTCAGTGTGTTGGTTTGTCTAAAACTGCTTGAAGAGTCAACCTCTTGAAGGTGAAACAGAATTTTCTTGTGTCATAAATGCTAATAAAGATGTGTCTTCAACCAAATTATCATTTAAATGGTTGTCATTTGTTTTTTTTCTAGAAAGTTTTTTGACTTTCACAATCTTTTCTGGATTCGAAACCACAATCGATGCAAGGTCTTCTAAAGGCAGTACAGTAACATCTTCCTTTTGGCTAGTAGTGGATGTTTGTGCCTCCATAAATTTGGTATTTGTCTTTCTCCTTTTACTTGATTTTTTTTCTGTGTTCTTTTGGCTAAAATCTGAAATGTCAGTTACTGTAGCAGACACAGAATCATTTGAAGAAATTGACTGATTCAAATGAACAGTTTCACAGTTTTCACTGACTGTGTTATGAGAAAAAAATTTGTCAAGTGTTTTTCTTGGGCTGAACCTTCTTATAGTTGGTTGCACAATGCTCGCATCAGATTCCGAGAGTGGATTCAAAACACTTTGAGCTTTTGTTTGGTCAACTGTAGGTTTATGTACTGCTTTACGTTTAATATTTGACAGTTTCTTTTTCAATGACTTCCTCGGTGTGCTGAAAACAACTGGAGACTCAACTTCCATTCCCGCAGTTGGAGCAGAAGCTGTTTGCTCCTGAGTGGCTGTAGAAGGTTGGAAGTCCAAAAGAGTAGTGTCACAGTCATCTGTTCTAGTAGCTTTCTTTACAGATCTTTTTTCTTTCATAGTCCTTGTGTTGGAAATCGCCATGTTTTCCTTAGATTTGGATAACGGTAAGGGAATATTCTCTTGTGGGGATTTTGATGCCTTGTTGATATCTGCTCTTTTCTTTTGCCTTGATTTCTTTGGGTTTTTCTGAGGGCTTAGAATGTTTGAAGATTCAGTCACTGAGGTTGAAACAGAATCTGATTTGACTCACAGAGTCTACTAAAGGCTGACTATTGAGCAGACTAGTTGCATGCTTGTCATTTTTGCCTTTAGAAGCTTTTATACCAGGTCTTCTCAGCTTCTGATGCTTCTTGACGTCCATTAAGTCTGCCTCAACTTCTGAACACGTGGGATCATGCGGATCACCTTTGCTTTGTAGTGTTAGTAGAGCATCATTTTCTGTTTGCAGTGTTTTCTTTTTTGTAGATTTTTTCGGTCTGCACTCAGGAATACTGAACTCTAATCCAGAGATGGCCTGTTGTATTATTGCTGGGTTACTGACTTCTTTCACCTGGATGGAGTCACTGACCTGAAAATGTGATGTACAGTCCTCTTCTGAGGACAAGACAGTGCTTTGAGACAAACACTGATTGCTAAATCTAGCAGATTTTTTTGCTTTTAAACCTAACCTTGTTCTGTTCTTCTGTTTCCTTCTAGAAACAGCCTTCTTATCGATCCTAGTGGTTGAAGATGCTTTTACCTGAGAGGTTTCAGAGCAGCTATGATCTGGTTTTTGTGAGGTCTCTGCTGTATCTTTCACTAGCTCAAGTTGTGTCATCCGCAGTTGTGAAGGACATAGTAATTTTTTTCTAGGTGAAGGTGGGTTTACACCATTTGTAATTAAGTCCTCTTCTTTCAGTGCAGTACTGTCATATTTAGTCAATGAAAAGTCTTGATTAGTGTCTTCACTTCCAATTGTGTCTGGTTTTACAGCACAGTCTGAGATTCCTGTTCCATACACAGAACAATCTCTTTTATTAGATTTGTGTATTGGTCCATTTAATTTCTCAAGTTCAGATTTTCTTCTTTTTCTTGATTTCTTACACTTTTGCAATGCTTTCTGTAGGTCAGGCTGAGAGGAGCAATTGATCCTTGAAGTGGGAGAAGGTGGAGCTGCATGAACATTCTCAGTAGGTGGAGGAATACTGCTTTCTGAAGTAATGTTGAGAAATGCGTTTTCATTTTTTTCAGGAGTTTTGTACCTTTTCATCACAAGGCAGAAGAACTGTACTTGGATTTAGTTTGCCACTTTCCCCTGGTTCTATCGGAGAATCCTTACATTTATAATCGAGGTGAATTTTGTTGGATACAGCAGTTTGATCTGGAACTGTCTCTGACCCTAAAGTAGAGTTATTAATTTCAGGGGCAGATTCTGTTTCCATCTTTAGACTGATTTCAGCATTATTTGTTGTAGTCTCAGAGACATGCAGATTGCTTGCGTTTACCTTCTTGTCTTGCACATCATGCTGTAAGGAATGATCCTGGTAATTAATTGAAGTGTTTCCATCTGTAATCTCTGCTTGGTGACAATCCTTTTGAAGATCAAGATGATGAAGACCATATAGATTAGATCCTTCAGGAACAGTTGTATTGTTTCCTGTTGCATGTTTGAAGCAAATATCTGTGCCTGCAGTTTTTTTTGGACTGACATCTTTGCGCGACTCAGATCCTTGTGTTGTTCCTTGGAGGGTGTGTTCAACAGACTGCTTGACCGAAGGAATACCTGGGAATATTTCACTTTTCACAAAACCTTCTGAAGAAGAAAAAGGAGTGTATGAACTCCTATTAAATCCTGGTAATAACCCTGGCTCATTTTCTCTGAATCCAGTCCTTCCAAGTTCCTCCTTTCCTAGAGATGATCCTACAGCTAATATGCTTGGCTCATCATTTTCCCCCTGCAAATAGATAAAATATGACAATAAATTGATTATTTGTTCTTTGATTGCTTGCATGCCGTTTTATAAAATCTACATTCAAAAGATTTTTGATATCAGCTCCTACCATTTCCAGAACATCTTTCTTTTTACTGATGCCATCTGACAACATTGAAATAAAGGAACCCGGTTCTTCTTTCATTCCTTGCTCATCCTGTCTCTCATTTAGGTTGGATCCTGCTATCTGATAGTCATCCCTTAATGTAAATTTTGCCTCAGTTTCAGGTCCTTTATATATAGCATTGAAGCCCATTACAGGGCCACATCCATCCATGGATAAAGTCGGTTCCATTTCCATTCCATTACTCATCTCTAGAGCATCTTTGATCACTGACGTCCAATTACAGTTTCCTTGGTCCACGTCTCGGTCCTGTGAAAAAAAATAATGGAGGTGACAATGGAGAAATAACATTTATTTTGGGTATGCGCTGTAGAGGTCACATACCTTTTCTTGTGGCACATATTGGGCACATCTGGGTGGAAACAAATGTGTGACACTAGCTGATGGTTCACACAAAGGGTCTTTCAGAAAATCTCTTTTTTCCCTTCTCTCCTCTATCTTTTCGTCCACTGCAGCACCAGGTTTGATGAGACAATGATTATTGGGAGAATACGAATATTTAACAGAATTTGTCGTAATTTCTGAGGAAGTTCCATGGTAATCTGGTAACAAAGCTTTAAATGCACCACTCATACAAGATGACAGCGATGACATGGGTTCTCCAGCAGCAAAGCGGTCTCCTATCAAGTCATTATCCTAAAAAAAAGAAAAAAGAAAAAAAAGAGATAGTTAAGTGTAGAAGTGAGGAGCTGGATGAAACCTAACAATGTTGCTATTCAGCCTCACAACTGATATATCACTTACCTTTGGCTGTGTTTGGAGCCAGGTACTGTGAGAGAACTCTTCTGCTCTTTCTCCATAATTTCCCTCAGTCATTACTTTATCATAATGTACAGAAATATAATTACTGTAACCTACCTCCTGATCTTCCCCTGCTATATTATAGGGAACCCTGCTGTTATGGCTTCCATGTTTATTCCATGGTGTTAACTCGCCATCCATGGTACCCAAATGGTTGATCTGATTTGAAAAGTTCTCATAAAATGCCTGTGAGGGGGAAAAATAGTTTAGATTTAGTTAAGCTTAGAAATTAGATTTAGTTTAAAGCTAAATAAATGCTAAAATTTTAGCAAAACAATAAATCAAAATATATTTTCAGAAAACAAACAAGGCAAAACATGATATAGTGTTAAACAAAACAAACATAGCAGAATTTTTATGCATATTCATTCCATTTCGTGCCACTATTATTGTATTTTCTACTGCACTTACTCATTCTCATTTGTCTGTTGTGCCTTTCTTTTACAAACAACGCCAACCGATCTTGTGTGACATTTGAATTCTCCACTATCTAATGTGTAACACAGTGCAGTGATTGGATTAAAAGAGCTTATTCTCATGAATAATACAGAGGAACTGATGTTGTACATGTGTACTCTCCAGCCACAGCAGCAAAGCATGAACGCATATACCTCACTTTTCGTGATGTTGATTCATCTTAGCTTTTTAAACCCAAAGATCGAAATAAGCTCAGAAAAATGAAAAAAAAAAAAACCACTTTTACTTTACTAATAAACATATACCCTGGTGTCACAGACAAGGCTTAAAAGGATAGTTCACCCAAAAATTATCCCATGATTTACTCACCCTCAAGCCATCCTAGGTATGACTATCTTCTTTCAGACGAACACAATCAGAGATATATTAAAATATAACCTGGCTCTTCCAAGCTTTATAATGGTAGTGAAGGAGGCGTGAGATTTTGAAGCCCAAA
This sequence comes from Megalobrama amblycephala, assembly GCF_018812025.1. Classification (NCBI taxonomy): domain Eukaryota; kingdom Metazoa; phylum Chordata; class Actinopteri; order Cypriniformes; family Xenocyprididae; genus Megalobrama; species Megalobrama amblycephala. The sequence continues at coordinate 22,491,446 of NC_063052.1, read as the reverse complement.
AAAAGTTCATCCATCCATTATAAAAGTGATCCACACGGCTCCAGGGGGTTAATAAAATCTTTCTGAAGCAAAGCGATGGGTTTTTGTAAGAAAAATATCCATATTTAAAACTTTATTGACTATAATAACTAGCTTCCGGCAGCGACTGTACGCATCGATTTATGGCGAAAGAGTTAACCTTTCACAAGATGTAGGATGTAGTAGTAGCATAAGTTTAGACGCCCCTGGCAGTTCAAACAAATAGGGCTGGGCAACAAAATCTAGATTTTCTTCCCTTATGTAGAAATTCTCTGACATTTATCTTTAAAAAATTCTTATTTTAGACTTCCAATTCATGACCAGTGTTTTGTTTTGCTCTATCCGCTTCCGCGTTCGTCAATGCATTATGCGTCGGGTCAGGGGTTACTCTTTCATCGCAAATCGATGCGTACGACCATCTGCCAGAAGCTAGTTATTATTAGTTTTAAATATGGATATTTTTCTGACAAAAACTCATCACTTCGCTTCAGAAGACCTTTATTAACCTTAAGGAGCCATATGGATTACTTTTTATGATGGATGAACTTTTTTGGGCATCAAAATCTCATGCCCCCTTCACTACCATTATAAAGCTTGGAAGAGCCAGAATATATTTTAATATAACTCTGATTGTGTTAGTCTGAAAGAAGATAGTCATATACACCCAGGATGGCTTGAGGGTGAGTAAATCATAGGATAGTCTAATTTTAATTTTTGGGTAAACTATCCCTTTAAGCCTAGTCCCACACAGAAAAAAAATGCATGTCTGAGCTGTTTTAACTGAAAGCAACTTGCACTGACATATCTTAATATTGTCATTGTTTTGTCTCAAGATGCACACCAGTAATGTTTTTTTCTAAGGCATATTAAAGCTGCAGTCCATAAGTTTTGCCTCTTTGTTGCCATCTCTGTTTGAAACCTGTTTGAAGCCGTGCATCGGCACAGCTCCTCAGTGGGAATGAATCTAATGTTTTGAGGAAAATCGGGGGTGGCTGTCAGTCACCGCACCGGTGGGTACTGTACTTCGGAATCACAGATTGTAGTCTTGGAAGTATGACCAAAATAAGAATTTTAATGGAAAACGTCATCTGAACTAGTAACAAATCTACCACTTTTGTTCTGACACACTGAGAAGAAGAAGAAGAAGAAGAAGAAGAAGGAAAAAAAAGAAAAAAAAAAAACAACCCCACAACACTAATGGTGATTAAATCTAACGTTTGCTTAGCTCATATCACATCAAACCATGCAATTATTATTGTTATACTTTATTCGCAAATTGCTAATGTTAGCAACATCAGCATTCGTAACTGTATTTGGTGAGTGAGAAAAGGCTATAAATGATCAGTTACCTGCAGCATCCTCACATGCATGCGTTATAGCCTACAAGCTGGGATTCCTTCTTTATGTAAACAGATGTGACATAATGACACAAAGACAAACTGCGGCATGCTTGAATTTCCCGCAGAAATCTACCAGTACCACTCAGATTAGAGGACATTATTACAAGCTTACCGTTGTGAATCGGTGAGGAGATAGTTTTGAACACTGGCTGGTTAAGTACTTGTTAAAAAAATGATTCTGCATAATTTTTAACCCCCAAAAAAGTTACTGACTGAAGCTTTAATAAAAGCTAAATGCCCTAATTGAACTAAGGACAAATCCTGGCTTAATCTAAGCCCTGTCTGTGAAACCGGGCCAATGAGTGCTATTGTTGTTTTCATTGATGTTCAACCAGAACATATCTGTTATCTCAATAAATGTGTTTTAGGATTTCGTGACCCTTTAAGTGTCAGAAAAAAAGAACACACTGCTAGACCTTACATTTTAGCAAATGAAGATGACCATCTTGACTGCTCCATACGGTTATAATACTGTCCTTTAATTTAATTAATTTGAATCTCCATGCCTGCACCTTCTCTGTTTTACATGGCAACATTCAAGTCTGAAACTGCATTCAAGTCTGAAACTGCCCCAACATTGAACATAGCCGACATACGGAGCAAGGAAGTAAAGGTAAGCCATTTTTTGTAACATCTTTGTTTCCATCCTTTTAACTAGAACTTCTATTCAATTTTAGTTTCAACTCAATTTTCTTAGATTTGTTTCTAAGATTTTTTGTTTCTCCAGGGTGCAAACGGATGAATTAATTCATTGATAAAAAAAAAACACAATTACGATTCTTATAAATATATATTTGTTGATGCCAACTTGTATACACCCAAAGTTACTTGTTTGGTTAAAAGATTTCTGTTACTTATGTAAAATTAAATATTAAACTCAGGCAGAAATTCAAACCAGGATTGACTAAATATGCATCCTGACAAAAGCAACTCCACAGATTATTATGTTAATAGAAAAATAAAATAATAATTAAAACATTTTTCGTTAGTATAATTCTAATAGTGATTTTTTTTTTTCATGTTAATTTTAAAAGCACATGGGGTGGAAGAATTTTAATGAACGTAACTAAATTGCTTGCAAAACGGGAGGGGGGATTCAGTGTGATCAGTTTCTTGTGCAGTCGACCGTAAAATATTCCCAAAAAGGCGTATACTTCTAATGCACAAATAGTAATTCGAAAGTTTTGTTTGACTAAGTTTGTTTGTCGCGCTTGAATCTTAGCTGTATGCTAACTTGCAAACTAAACCTTACTGGATTTATAAAAACATGCATGTAACACGACTTATCTGCATGTCCTGAAAAACCCCGTCTGTCGTCTGCACGATAAACACTTTAAAGCAGTTCTGGTAAGCATTTTTGTATTCTTTAATAAATAAATAAGTAAATCCAGTGGGCGAAATCACAGTGGGCTCGTGCACTTACCTATGCGGTCGGCGCCCTTAATCCATGGCTCGCTCGCGGTCATTTATCATTTAACGTACTGTTAGAAGTTAATCTCAGAGCGTTGTTACTGTACGAATAGTATTGTCGTGTAAATTATCTTTCGTGTTTAATACATTTGCTTATTTTCCTCGTGGTGGTCTGTTGTGGGGTTCTGGTGTATCCAAACACAACATCCGTAATAGACCGGAAGACCGAGAGGTCCGTGTGGTGTGGGAGACTTCTCGGGATTTCATTTATGTGTTGTACTGGAGAGTGCATAAAACTTATTGTTTTGGAAAATTGGAAACACCCACACAATATATCGTATTATATTATTAAGGTCAATGACAAATGATATTTGATATTAAACATCTAGTTCTAATTCTAGTTCAAAAACGTTCTAAGTTGGAATTGTTTTTATGTTGGTTTGAAAAACGTAGGCCTACATCTTCTAAAAAAAAAAGAAAAAAAGGGGATAGTTATCCCAAAAATGAAAATTCTGTCATCATTTACTCACCCTTAGGCTATGTTGTTCCAAACATGTATGCATGCCTTTTTTCTGTTGAACACAAAATAAGATATTTTAAAGAATGTCAATAACCAGACAGTTACACTATGTAACTAGTTCCTACTATGGAAGTCGATGGCAACCATCAATTGTCTGGTTATTGATATTCGCCAAAATATCTTTGTGTTCAACAGAAGAAAGAAATTCATGCGAGTTTGGAACAACAAAAAGGTGAGTAAATGATAACAGCTTTCATTTTTGGGTGAACTATCCCTTTAACATTTTAAAACACTGCTTATTTTATTAATTATAATAATAAAACAATGTGCTGAGCTACATATGCCAATATGCAGCCTTTTAATTTATATAAATATATCCGGACAGTTACATGGCTTGAATGATAAGATAATTCAGAAATTAAAACATGTTTATCATATAATTGTATTTGTAATTTATTTTTAAATAAATTAATAGATTCAGGAAAAAATAAGTAATGTCATTGACCAATGTACTAACAACATATGTATAACAAGGATACTCATTCTCATTGGTACATGCTGTTTTTATTTATTAAGCTTTATATTACATAGTCTACATCTGTAGCTACATACATGTGGTACTAATGGTATATTTCACTCTTTACCTTTACACTTTCAATACTTTAATTTCTGTAAGCAAAGTGAAAAAGTCAATCTTTTCAAATTTTTCTATGAGACCTCATTCTTATGCACTTGTTTTAAAGCCCTCCCAGACTGTCTCCAGTTGCTTCTGGACTTGAGAGACATAGGGCTCGAACCAATTTTGTAGCTCCTCTGCCTTATCCTGAACAGTGTTACGCATATTTTCTGTGGTCTTATCAAATTTCTCTTTGAGGTCCTGTATTTGTGATTCCAGTTTCTCTTTTATTCCTTCACCCTGGCTTCTCAGCAGTTCTCCCAGAGTTGTCAGCTTCTCTTCAGCACGCTGATGCACTGCAGTGAAGTAAGGCTCAAGACGATCCTTCACATCCTCCATGCTCTGAGAAGCACGAGAACGAACCTCCGCAAAGTATGTTTCCATTTTCCTTTAAATCAGAGGGACATTCAGAAAAATTATTACAAATTTAAGTTGTCATAGTTTTGTAGTGTAACTTTATAAATGCAATTTTTTATAAAATATATTTTGTAAATGTATATACAAGTTAAGTTTATTTTTTATTTTTATCTAAAAACTTGTTATGCTCGACTCAAAGCGGAGTGCCTGCAACCCCTTCAGCCGTGACTTATTCACGATACAGCACTAGCCTCGAGTACCTTATTGCTTTTATGAAACGGTTACCGAAAAATATGTATCAGTGCAACTTTTTATGAACTTTCACTAAAAGACTTCCTTCTGCCAGAAAAAAATAGTCCCTGACCATGAACAGCAACAGAAGTTACATTATTAGCCATTAGATGGCGGCAAAGACTGTCTTTGTGAGTTTGTCAGTCAGTAGCGAAGACTTTTACATTGAAAAGACTGAATTGTTGTGAACACGGAACAAGACGCAAGTGACAAATGCTTTGACTAGTGCTGTCAGTCATGGTAAAACCCCTTAACTGTTAAAAGGACAAGATAATACATCGGACATTTAAACAGATTTTTTATTATGAACATAGGACTGACCTGAAGGAAAATGCTAAATCTGAATGCAGGTAATAAACTCGCTCACTCAATCTCTTTCTCACAATACTCTTCTACATAATAGAGTAAGCTTCAGTGAATAATATCAACTGAGAACAAACAGTTTACGTTGCTAAGAGTGGTTGCTAAGGGTGTAGTGATACACAGAACCGTTGGGTGAAGCGGCCATAGTCATATCTTGAATAAAACACAGCTATTGACCAATCAGAATCAATCACAGGAACTAGCCGTTTTATAATTAAGTTTAATACCATGACTTACTTGTTGATCTCTTGGATGTCCTTGTTTATACGTTTCTTTAATTTCTTGGCATAGGTGTTGGCCCTGTTCTTGACATCTTCAGTGTTCTGTTGCACCATAGCCTGGAGCTCCTGGGTGTATTCAGTGACGCGATCCCTAGCTTCCTCCATGTGTGTGCGGAGTTTACTGGCCAGCAGTTGCAGATCTTCATTGAATTTCTGGGCAGTCTCCTGCGCATAGGGGCCCAGTTTGGAGTGCATGTCATCTTTATACATTTGCAGCTCCATCATGGTGTCACTGATCAGTGTGCTGCAAAGAATTTGAAAAGAATTTCAGTATCATAAATCAGCTTTCTTGAAACTGGACTTCAATTTCCACTCAGTCTCATCTTTTCTGCAACTTTGCAAATTGAGCTGCTCAGATGTTTGCTCTGTGGTGATGTTTTGTAGCATTTACTCACTCTAATTCTCTGCCGAGCTGGGTGGCCTTGATGTTGTCCCTCATCTCCTCAGCCCTAGAGGTCAGCTTAGACACATGGTTCCAGAACTGATCCACTGCCTCTTCCCAGCGGTTCTTTGGCTCATCCTGAAACAGGAAGTTCCCATGGCAGCCTGCAAAGTCAGAATGGAGCACAAATATTCTTTAGTGCTTGGAATATAATGCAGTTAGTACATTGTTGTAGATGCATCATCTGTACGGTCAAGGTCTCATTGAAAACCATCACATAATCCATTCAAATGATCTGTCGAAGCAATCTAAGAATGCTCTATGTATCAAATCAAACTATCAGCCTCTGCTGAGCCCTCTTATGGTTTGAATTTGTGAAGATTGGCATTGTTGATTGTTGCTTACCTGAAATTATAGCGAGAGCAAGGATTACAGCCACAAACTTCATGATTGGTTTTGGACAGTACACCAGACAGATCTTCCACTGTGTTCTGTAATGAGAGTTTTTGAAGCAGCTGGTATTTATATGACTTGGATCACAGTCATGTTAATAGCCATAATGTGACTATGAACAGGTGAATTGGCAGCCTGTGTCCAAAGTTCTTCTTTTCAGATACTTGTTTATCGCAGCATTCCATCCCACGTTGCATGATTAAGGTTCCAAAAGGACAAGATGTGCTATAATTCAAAATGGGTTTGTTAAAAATGAATGTGGTCCATTAGTTTGGGTGATCTTGCCACTTAAGTGAAAGCACAGAACCAGTGTCATATTTGAACATCAAGACAAATACATCAATAACATCAAAAACGTGTATTTGCATTGAACACAGTAACACAAAACAAGTGAAGCAGAAAAGAGATGGACCACTCTTTAAAAAGTAAGACAGTAATGAAATTCCTAAATGTTAAAAATGGTATTATTTCATTATTATGCAACAAGACATTTGCTACTAAAAAAACATCTTGCCTTGCATGATTCAAGGATCAAAGCTTATCATTTATCTCTCTTCTAATTACCATTTTATCACTTTGTACTTCACATTCACCTCATTTGGAATAAGCATTGTAATGCTTAAAATTTAGCTGTAAGTGTTATGCACTGTAAACTAGGAACAAGTTTGTTTTCATGTTTTCTTCTGTCCAGCTTGGCTTCTGTTTTTACGTCTGTTTTTTTTTACGTCTGTTTTACAATTACCAATCAATTACTAGAAATGTAATTGTATTTTAAAGTAACTAAAACATGAAACTGCTATTATCTCACACAAGAGAGAATGTGTCTATTATCTTGAGCACTTCTTACATGAAGTCTTTGTGCAAGAGGGCCGTGATAGCCATTTTGACTCTACCATGCATAGTTAATAGATTAAATATTAGGTTGTTTTGATAAAGGTATCTATGTAATAGGCCTCAATTGGAGTATAAATATAAATTTATAGGCACTGTCATTTACGTAACTGACATTATAAGGTTTATTGCCTGTTTATCACATTTAATTTATTATTACTACCTAACATACAGGGGTTGGACAATGAAACTGAAACACTGGGCAGTATAGTGTTGAAGGTTTCACGCCTGGTCGCCAATCTTCACTGATTTTATATTCAGTCAGTAAGAGCAGAGTGTGAAGGTTGAATAGCAATAGCACAGCTGTACATAAATATACTGCAAACTGCACAACATAATTGGAGACATATCAGAGTTCAAAAGTCTTGCTGGCTCATCGGTGTCCAAAGTCTTTGTGATGTATCGAGAGCTATGGTATCCAGGGTGATGTCGGTATACCAGGACGTACCATATCCAACAGGAGTGACTGTTTGACTCTCCTGTTTCCACCAAAACTGTTCATTGGGAGCTCCACACAATCAATATTCATGGTCGGGCTGCTATAGCCAAACCTTTGTTCACTCATGCCAATGTCAAATGTCAGTTTTATTGGTGCCAACAGTGCAAATCTCAGTCTGTGGACAATGTAAACATGTATTGTTCTTTGATGAGTCCACCTTCACAGTCTTTCTCACATCAATGGGAGTTACGATGTGAAGAAGCCCCAAAGAGGCTTAACACCTTGGCTAACCAACCCGATCTCACGGCAATTCGTTCGTATTTTACGAGATGGCTAATTCATACGAATTCATACGACCTCGCTCGTACGAATTCATGGGCAATTCTTGGGCACTTTCATGTCCTTTGATCATATTTTATAAAAAACATTTAATTTTGAAAAATCCACACTTTCATAGTTAAATTTACAATGAAAGTACTTTAGGAACTTTTTACCGGTAATCTATAATGATTTTTTCACCTTTTTAAACATCATTATACATGCAAATATTGCTGTTTTGTGCTTGTCCCACACCCAGACTTCTGATCTTCAATAATGAAAAAGAAGTGTAAAAAAATGATTTATCTATTTTTTTTAATATGACTGAATAAAGTATTAGTAAAAGAATCAAAACATAATTGAGGTTTTTAAGGTCAGACAACTATTAAAGGCAGGGTAGGTAAGAAATTTTGTTCCAAATTTGTTTAAACTTTCTATATATATACATGCATAATTAAAATGTAAGAACTCTGGTAAAAAGAGTATAAAAATCGAGTGACTCTAGACCGTTTAATCTGTATTAAACACAGCTCATTATTTCCATCCGGGACGAAACATAGGATTGGCTTAGGCGGCTGTCACTCTCTCGCAACCATGGCAACCACCCTTTTGCCACACATGACCTGCCCACTTGCGCGCGCACGTTTGATTTGGGGAATCCAAGAGGCACGGATCCTAGGAATACCAAAACAATGGCAGAGAAACAGCAAGCTAAATTCACAGTATCGGCCTATGCAGTTAGTGAAGGCAAACCAGGCAAAAAAAGGAAGACAGTAACAGTACAAGAAAAGGCAATGAACAAAAAGTCTTTGGATAAACAAAGAAATAAAACGCGAGTTAATATCGGCGTGGCTTTCCAGCGATGGCGAGAACTGAGGGAACTCAAGGGGCTGAAAAGTGACTCCTTGATGGCTTTATTTCTGCTGGACAGGTAAATCTTTCTTTTTGTATTTTGATCATACATATTTTTTTGTTTATTTTTTCATGAAGCATGTGTCATTAGCACACGTAGCTGCGTAATATAGCTAACATAACATTACTTAGCGAGCCGTAGTAGAGACGATAAATAATGATAGCTATAGTGTTGAATTGTGCATAATTTTACCCTCTGTCTAAGTCTTTTACCATGTTCACCTGCAAGTTTACCTGCACGTTTTTTTCGCCTTTGTTTTGTTTTTATATTCTCTACCTATGTTTACTGATGTCTTTATCTTGTATCTGTGTGTGTCGTACACACTTTGTTGTATGTGTGTGTTATTATTTTGTGTCTGCAATGCAGTTGTGAGTTGATATTTGAGTGTATGTTACTCTGTTGATCTGTAGAACAACGTATATGTTATGAATCTTACACGAAATTCATCTTCATCACAGTGTAAATGATGGTAATGGAAAAACGTGTATCATGCAACCTGTTTTTAGCTTTGCCTTATAGATAACTAGCTCGTTAGCGAATCAAAAAATATATATTTTAAACTTTACCAATATCAATATGCTAGCTTGATAGTGAGTACTAAAATACATCTTGTTTGTTTATCTTCATAATTTTAAAGTTATTTTTATTACATGTGATTCTGACATGATGTCACTACATGCACTGTGCTCCTTCCTCTCCGCTCGTCTCAGGTAAATAATGCGTCTTCCAGCTCAGTGGTCGGAGTCACACGTTCATGCGTTTTGGGGGCGTGGCTTTGGAAGGAGCCCAGAAGGGAGGGGGTGGAGTGAATGGAAATAATGAGCTGTCTTTAAAACAGTCGTGAGAGGTCTACAGACACTCGATTTTTATACTTTCTTTTTCAGAGTACTTACATTTTAATTATGTATTGATATATAAATAAAGTTTAAACAAATTTTGAAAAAAAGTTTTTTATACATTTTTTTGCCTACCCTGCCTTTAATGTGATTTTATATACAAAATGTAGTTGTCCCACAGTATTGCCGTCATTTCCACCACAACGCTGTAATGTCCCTTTAAAAAGTTTTTTTGAAAGATTGTTTGGGTAGTTTCTATGGAGATGAACAATGACATCACAGCACATGTCTGACATGGAGGAGATTTTAAATTTCTTCAGCAACTTGGAGAAGAAAACTCAAGGTAAATATTGCTTGAAATGAAAATATTTTTATTGTATGTCATTTCCAAACATGGCGTAACATCAAATGAAACTGTAAATAAATAGATTTTTTTTAACACAAATAGATGTATTTTGCATGCATGCAATGCTTGCTACCAATTCATAGCTAATCTGTAATACAAGCTTTGATTTTTTTTACAAAATACTGTAGGATTGACAAAGGTGAGGTGGAAATGACATTTATGCTTACAAGGTGCAATTCATAGATTGAGTGGCTACATATGAATATTTTATTTATTGAAATGTACAACGTTAATGTATTTATTCAAATATATATTTGTTGAAATGCCTTTTCATCTATTTTTAAGATGCCGTGGAAGTCAACTAGAGAAAGGTCTCAGTCCTATAGGGACAGACTAAAAGAGGACCCTGTCAAATATGAAGAGCGACTGAAGAGAGACAGGAAGAGATACATAAAGAAAAAAGAAAGAGGGGTTGTAAAGCCAATTGCAGATTTGTCAAAGCGCGAACAACGCAAAAGAAGGAGACAATGGAGAACCAATCAAAGAAATTATCGGGAGAAGATGAATCACATTCTCTCTCTCTCTCTCTCTCTCTCTCTCTCACACACTCAGACACACACACACACACACACACACACACACTCCCTCTCTCATAAACTGTCTCTCTCACACACACTACCTCACTTTCATGCACATTATCTCTCACACACATACCGTCTGGTCACCATAATTGCCCTCTGGACAAACCTCCATGTTTACTCTCTCTCTCTCTCTCTCTCTCTCTCTCTGTCTCATACACGCACAGCCCTCGTGATCTAGGTGCTTTACCGTTCATGTTATATGATAATTGATATGGTATAGTTTAAGGTGTCTTTTAAATGTTCTCTTCAGAACAGTGTTCATCTAAGAGACCGATTAGAATTTTACAATACCAAACTAACTCACATACAGCGTGTGCATGCTCAAGATGCTTTATAGTTCATGTTACAATGCATTGACATGACTAAAGTTTAGGTGTTTTTTAAGTATTCCAAAATTCAAAACAGTGTTCATCTAACCAATTATTATGTTATGATATAATGTATAATGTTATAATGTTACAATGTTACAATTTTACAATTACAATTTATGCGCAACTTACATTTTTCATGTGACTATTTGTGGTTAAAGTTGTTTACAGTAAGACTGTAACTGTTCATCTGGTTATGGAACCAAACAGACTAATGACTAATGATTTGTTAAATGGGTTTCAAATAAATGTTTTCTTTTTTTCTACATGGACGTCCATTCATTGTCATTTCCACAACATCCAGTCATTTCCACCACCTCATAACTTTTTAAAAAATATGTACAAAATTCTAATCACTCAAAAATTTCTGCATAGTTTATGGGATAATGTTCCACTTAATGTAATAACACAAGTAGTTATTTTTCTGAAATGTATCTAACCAATGCAATATTATATTTCAGGTTGTGGTGGATGTAAGCTTTGTGTTTGGGCCTCATGACAATTAATTTACTTAATCCACAAATCTATGGTAATTGCAATATAGGTATAAATTGGTAAAACTATGTGTGAAAGTGGTCTTACACTGTTAAGAAATTATGTATATCATAATAATTTTAAATAATAATCAAATATTTACATGTGATGGAAATGACATTTGTTCAGTACGGATCGGAAAATATGTCAAAAAACACCAATTTGTCTTATAATGTAAGTGCGTTCTCTTATGGATCATTAAACTAGACTAGTTATATTTAACTGTTAGACTGTGACAATATTGATTTGAACACTTTTTTTTCCCTCAAGTTCACAAGGCCAAAAGTGCCTGTAGTTGAAGTACCACCCTCATATGTTTTTTGCTAAATCATACGTATTTTATGAGTTGACAAATTCGTATGAATTCATATGAATGACCTACCCCAAACCCCGCCACTAAACCTACCTACCTAGTCACTGGGGTTTAGACGAGTGAGGTCGTATGAATTCATACGAATTAGCCACCTCGTAAAATACATACAATTTATTCGTGAGATAGCATTGGGCTAACTAATAAAGATAAGTTAATTCACTTATGTTGCATATGGACAGGTTGGCAGCTTGATTCATTTATCAAAGTACATAAAAGAACAGTGAATTTAGTGAGGGCTTATGTTTAAATCCATGTAGTCCACTACTTTTATGGCTCTAAAAGACTGGAATACACTATATGGCTTTTGTTCAGATTTCTGCCCTTATGTGCTGTCTGGATGAGTTGCTAGTTCGACGCTAAAGTTAGAGTCAGTCTGCAGATTTTGGGCAGTTGGAATTGAGTGTATTATACACAGACTCTGAATTTTTTTTTTTCCTTTAGCTTCAGACTGTTTTTCATCCAGTTAGAGGATATCAAACATGTTTGATATTTGGAGCTGATTTCAGAACATATTGTTTTCATTATCCAGGTGTTTCTGTATGAGTTTGTTGTGTTTGGAACTACTTGAAAATTCTGGCAGTGGGTGATCCACAGTCGTTTAGTGTATGATGCCCAGTTTTGTTCTTTAACTATTGTCGCAGTTTAACTTAACCTCACACTAGGCACCAGTAGGGGTGGCCACCAAAATGTTTCACATTTTAGTCACAAGTCACTTAAGGTGAGTGTGAGAGTAGATGAATCTTTCCTTCTCATATTGCAGGGCACCAAACAATTGTTGAACAAATAAAAATTGCTGTAAATTGCTGAAAAAATTTGCTGGGAGTGGCAGAGTTATGTTATCTTATTGAAAGATACACTGTTGAAACTAATAAGGACCTAATCAGAACCTTTATTATGCATCTGACAAATAAATGAAAGATTATTTGTTATTAACTGGTATAATCTAAATGAAATGTAAATTAGAAAATCATATACTGATCATATACATGCCAAGGTCTCTGGAAAGAGGTTTAGTGAAGTGATATTTACGTTCTACGTGGTCGAGTGAGCAGTCCAATGGCTATGACTTCTTCCACTGGTTGTGCTGGGCATTGGGCAATAATGCAGTGGGGAAAGGAGCCGGAATCCTTTTCAGTAGCCTTGAAAGTGAAGCTCTGTGGGATGCTGATCTCCTGAATGACCAAAAAGGTTCTAAAATCTGGAACACGCAGATGAGGCCCTGAACTAGGTGCATAAGGTCCTAAACAATCTGAAACACGCAGACGAAGGTATCTCGGACTGAAGGATTACTCGCCAGAGCTTAACCTTGTTGCAAATGTGTCTGTATGTCTTCTGCTTCTCTGGGCCAGAGACTCAGATCTTGGTCAATCTCCTTTTGTCTCTCTGGCAGGGAGATTCTGGACATGCAGCAGTTGTTATTGCCACTTTGGACGAAGACTCTGAACATAGTGTTTGTTCTGGAAGTTCAGTCAAAGATGTCAATCTATTGCATATTTACATAGAAAAACTATTAAAAAGCAGCAGAGCTTACTGTAAACATCATCAGCATCATGCCGGTAATTTACTGGTTACTTCTCATACTGGTAAATTGCCAGAACCGATTTACTGGTATTTTTAAAAGGTCCTGTCCACACATCTCTTAACAGTAATTTACCAGTAAAGACTGTATGTGCGAATAGGGGCTATAGAGTCCAAAAATTATGGGAAAAAGTTTGAACTGTCACGTATGCATTCATTTGTACATTAACAGCTGAATTTGTGTAAGATGTTGCACTACAAATAGCTGTCACTGAGAATACTTGTTTCTCTGAATAAGTATGAAATGAATATGTTGTAGTTTCCACTAGTTTTAACGTTTCCAAACATGAATGGATTTGGATGTATTCTTGTGGCCTCTCTTTTTTTCAGCCACTACTGCTACATCCAAAAGGTCCTAAAGAATTCTGACCTAAACCTTAGGGATTAGTCTTAAGATGGGTGCGGGGCAGAAACTGCCTGTTCTTCCCATGCTTGAGGTGTCTGTCAGTTCCTAGCCTCCTTATCTGATGGAATTGGACATTTTTTTGTGCTAGTCCACCAAGATTCAATCAAAATATAGCAAATCTTTCTCTACTGTTGCAGTCAGAGATGAGGCCCCGCCATAAAACTGGGCCCTGTAATGTGCTGTTCACTACACTATTTACAAAGTCGGCAAGAGTATGATGCCTAGTGTTTTAAAATCTGTTTTGATTTTTAAAGTTGTGTAGTGATTTCCACACTAGGGGTGACACACATTTTCTCAATTAAAATCTTGAATATGGACCACAGCATTAGAAATGGGAGATGTTTAAAAACTATAACATTAAAGTCTATGGGAAAGATTATTGGAAAGACTTTTGCATTGTCTCCAAATGTATATCTCTTGATGTGTGATACTTTTTTGCATTTATTTGGTGAAAAAATACAACCCTTATGGTCAACTTCACAGATACCTTCAGTAAAAATGTGGACAAGTCAAGCCACTAAACTTTTGAATGAATGAGGCATTTATGAATGAATGAATGAGACATTTATATAGCGCTTTCCTATGTACAACTGTACACCCAAAGCGCTTTACAATCATATCAGGGGTCTCTCCTCATCCACCACCAGTGTGCAGCATCCACTTGGATGATGCGACGGCAGCCAGTACAATGGTGCCATTGCGCTCACCACACACCAGCTGTAGGTGGAGAGGAGAGAGAGTGATAGAGCCAATTCAATGGATGGGGATTATTAGGAGGCCGTGATTGGTAAGGGGCCTATGGAGGGAATTTGGCCAGGACACCGGGGGTTACACCCCTACTCTTTACGAGAAGTGCCATGGGATTTTTTAATGACCACAGAGAGTCAGGACCTCGGTTTAACATCTCATCCGAAGGACGGTGCTTGTTACAGTACAGTGTCCCCGTCACTATACTGGGGCATTAGGACCCACACAGACCACAGGGTGAGCACCCCCTGCTGGCCTCACTAACACCTCTTCCAGCAGCTACCTGGTTTTCCCAGGAGGTCTCCCATCCAGGTACTAACCAGGCTCAGCCCTGCTTAGCTTTATTGGGCAACCAGTCTTGGGCTACAGGGTGATATGGCTGCTTTTGCCAAAAATCACTTATGAGTCTTACATCAAAGGTCTTGATGCTATCTTGCTCTATCTTTTGGCATATCTGGTCTTTTCTTTGGAACTTTCTTGAAGCCCACAGACTGTTATGTTCCAATAACTGTTGTATGTATTTTACTTTCTTTTTTTTTTTTTCTTTATTCCTTGTTCCTTCTTTTTCATGCCTTGTTTTGGTGTGTTTATAGTGCGTAAGCTAATGAATGGCTGTACATGCTGTCATGAGATGTTATTGTAAAATATCTTTAAAAAAATGTGGATATCAAACATAGTGTTTACATTTTTATTTAGCAATTTTTTGAAAAACATACATGAGCAACAAAGAAATATATTAGGTGAAACCCCAATGGTAACAGAAGCACCCTTTTGCATTTCCATAAGGTCTCCATAAAGTCTCTAAGGTCTTTCAAGCTCTGCCGATCTTGTCAAATGACTCCCAGAGAGCTGATAACTGGGCCTTGAGGTCCTGGGCATATGGATCCAGTTTTCTCAGCTCCTCTGAATAGGGAGCAAGATTCTTCTGAAGCTCCTGACTTCCCTGGGCCAGCTGACTCTGAAAGCTTTGGGCTAATGGAGTCATGCTCATCTGAAACTCCAAAAAGTGTTGGTCCAGTTTCTGCTTCAGCTCCTCAGTTTGCGGACCCATTTCCATGAAACTTCTCTCTAGTTTTGCCTTCAGCTCCTCGGCCCCTTGAACCAGAGTAGATTTCAGGGCTTCAGAATTCATGGTTTCTGCATACGAGGCCACATCCTTCTTCAGCCGCTCAACCTGCTCCTCAATATCAACTCTGATCTCCTCAACATATGGCTTGAGCTGGGACTGCACAGATGTAATTTCCTGTTCCAGGCGCAGTTTCAACTGATCTGCCTCCTGGGAAAGTTTGGCCAGCAGGTTTTGTGTCAATTGAGTTACTTGGCTTTGAATGGCCAGGGTGTATCCATTGATGGCATCAGCACCTTTAGAGATCCTGTCACTGTGGAGAAACAGAGATATGGATGTTTGTGTTCTTTAAAGTTTCATGATTTGTTTTATAGCCAGATTATCGGTTCATCATCTCATTTACTACATACTTACTTGATTTCTTGACCCAGTTCTGAGTTTCTAATCATCTGCAGTGTGTCCTCAGCTGTGAGAGTTGCCTGAGACACATAATTCCAGAATGCATTTTTCACCAGATCCATATTGTTCTCTGGTTGGTCCTGCCACATCATACTGGCATGGCAACCTAATGAATTCACCATAATTAATAAGAAATATATGTAAATAAACACATATAAGCTGATTAACTGATTAAAATGATTTTCTGACCAGTTTTGAGAGAGAAAAAAACATTATTTTTGTAAAAAAAAATTGTAAAATTCCATGAATGCTTACCAGAGAAAGCTGCAATAACAAACACTACAAGGATTTTCATGATTATCTGCCGGCTCTACAAGAAAAGAAAAGAGAAAAAAAAAAAAAAAAAAAAATCCTTTTGTCAGGTATGATCACTATGAATATTTTCAACTAGTTTGAACCTAACTGAAAAGGACAAAAGCATGCATTCATTTATGTTTTTGTCCAGTTCCTTACCTTTCTCTTGTCCTCTTCTGTGTGTAAGTGATGAGAATGTATCAGCACTGTATATAAATGGATTGCAGAGCTCTGATAAAGGCAGTAAAGTCCAGAAGGTAGTGCCCTGCTGTCAGTTGTACATGCCATGTCACTCATTCCACATCATGAAATCAACTGAACTGAACTGAACTCAGATCTGTGACTTGGACTCTGATGTAATACTGTATAACAAATATGTCTAAAATAAGTGTCTTGTAAATATTTATTAGACCCATTTCCTGAAACCTATAACATACTAACACAAAACCTAAATTTCAAACTGTAATCCAGATGCATTACAATATATATATATATATATATATATATATATATATATGAAGAGTACTAGAAAATCTTATAGACATATCGATATTATGGTTTTTTTTAAATAAATACTTTTTTTAAATAAATAAATAAATAGCTAACTAAATTCCCCAAACATTCAACCAGACATGTAAAAACAATATTTGCATATAGAATGTGAAATCACATTTATCAGCCCCTGTATTCTTCATCTACACCATCTGTTGTCTACTTTATAAAGCGTTTCAGGCAATAATTGGAGGTAACATTTTCACAAGCCACATTTATTGGTGGTTTTCCTGCACATACAGATTTCTGTTGTATATTTCTCAAAATTAACTACACTATTAACAAACTTAATGTTTGGAAAAAGATGAAAAGTAATGTATAAGGAAAAACTGTAAGGGAATGATTAATGGAAAAACAACATATAGGTTATTATAGGGATCTGCAGTATCTTGTCTGTAAATTATTTTATTTTATTTATTTTTTGCAGTTTCTGCGTTTTAAAGTTGCATGTAAATTGTTGATGGATCTAGCCTTGCCCTTTCAAGTAAAACCACAAACATTGTTCCACAATCTTGATTTCATTTTAAACTGATGCATTTATTGGTTTAAGACACAGTCTTAAAAGAACAAATCAGCAGTACATCAGTGAGGTAAAAGGTTACTTTAAGCAATATTGTAAATCATGTGTCTAGGCATTTATCCAATTACACAAAACAGCCATCAATCATCAAGACTGTTTGCATCTGCACTTATCAATCAGGTCAAGGAGAACAATGATGAGAACTGACCGCTAAGCTTGTCATATTGATCTAGTTGCATTCCAGTCATTATTATGGCTGCATTCCTATGCAAAAAAATATGTCATGCATTTTATATCACAGTTGCTCAAACCATCCATGCTAAAACAATATAAAAAGAAAAAAATTAGAACGAACCATCACATTATTTCAATAATGAAATAAAACACTTTTATACAACAATGGACGCTTTTCACATTTCTGAGGTTCTCAGAAGCGGAAGGGTAAACGTCTATAGCGGTGAATGGGAGATGGCAGCAAATATAATTTTTGTATTTGCATTTGTTACAATAGCAAAAGAAAACAATCCACGATAGCCTTTTCACAACTTTCTAAAAGATGGAAAATACTGAGAGACTGAGTACAGCAGTCAGAAGAGAGAAAGTTGTGAAATTCGCCGTCACTCCCTCAGCCGACATATTAGAAACGCCCTTAAAGCAGCGTTAATTCATTTTCGTAATTTACTGCCAAGGTAATATAGCATTATAAATGAATATTCAATTAAAAAAAAAAAAAAATATAGAAATATGAACCTTATTAGATTTGCATCTGTTATACATCTTAATATAATTAGGTACCACAGCAGCAATTTAATATTTTGCAATAAAATGATGGTTTAAGTGATCTGTAAGAAAAAAATAAACTGAGCATTGCTATAATAATCCTAACATTAATTATGGACAAGAAGTAAAAACTAATAGTACTCTCTCATAATTATTCATTTGCAGTCTTGTGAAGTTATCTTTTAGGTGCAGAGGTACATTTGTGTCTGTGCATGTTTGTCTGCACGTATTAACGTAAGGTTGATGTAATAATAACTGATGTGTCAGGTTTTAAAGAGGATTCTTCTGGACATTGCCCTTTTCATCACAACAGTTATCTGCATTTGAAAGAGTCTGATATCTGCTGAACATACAGTCACACAGAATGGCACAAAGGGTTTTTTTCTATATTCTTTTGTGGCATGTGTTCTCCTAACTAACTATCTAACTAACTAAAAAAAAAAATAAATCTTTTCGCGATAATGTTAGTAAAGCAAACTCATATCCTCTAC
Organism: Megalobrama amblycephala; assembly: GCF_018812025.1. Lineage (NCBI taxonomy): Eukaryota > Metazoa > Chordata > Actinopteri > Cypriniformes > Xenocyprididae > Megalobrama > Megalobrama amblycephala. The sequence continues at coordinate 22,472,743 of NC_063052.1, read as the reverse complement.
TGCGCAATATTATAACCATTAATATGTCTAAGAAGATGTAGTAATCAGTATTACACTTAAATAACCTTTTTATCATACACAATCTATTTTACCACTTGTGCAAATGGCATTAGGCAATACTCAAAATACATATTCATGAAGGCACTGCAGATGGTGGGAAAAAAAAAACCTATGGTAACACTATTTTACAGTGCCGTAGTTACACGTTACTACATGTACTTACTATAGTAATAACAGTAAATTATACATAATTACAAGTAACTAACCCTAAACCAAACCCTAACCCTAACTGTAACTCTATAGTAAGTACATGAAGTTAATTAATAGTACTCAGTACTTATCTGAGTAATTACAATGTAACTACGGCACTGTCAAATAAAGTGCGACCAAAAACTATAACAATGTGGGAAAAACCATAGTTAACCGAATATAACATGTGAAAATATATTTTGGCTTAGTTGGATGTTTCTCACCCATGCAACAGTGGTTGATAGACAAATTTATAAGAAAGAAAAAAGACTTTCTACCTATAAATAATGTATTTTTCACACCCACAAAAATATATTCATAATTTACCAAACCTACATCTCAGTTTGTTAGATAGATATGTTTGTTTTAATAATTTATCCATGTTTGTCAGTACCAGCAATGCACACATTTTTTTTTTTTTATTTATGTAGGTGCCTACGTGAGTACAGAGATTCAGCAGCAAATTTTAAAAGGATTGTGACAATGAAATGAAAAATAAACAAGGAAATAATTTATAAAAAGAACTGGACGATAAACAACACACACACAAAAAAAGACAAATTTATGTGTGTATGTGTATTTCTTCTTGGTTCTCCTAATTCATCAGGTTGTGGTGATGTTACTTTTTTTTTTGGATATTGGAATATGAAACCCCTGGGGTTGGTCTGATACATGGAACTAACAACAAATATTTCTTTGTTTTGCTTCTTTGTTACTGACTGATTTTGTACAGGTGTGTCGAACCTTTACCGTTTCACCAGCAACAGCACTGGTGTGTAAACTGAAGAATTAACCAAGAAAGAAGGTAGGTTTAACCAACGGTGATGCCAAACCCACACTGGAACGTGTTTTTTCTGTGGTTAAGGAAAGCACAGAGGGCCAGAGACAGAGGCAGAGGCTGCAGCTTTTTTTCAAGCATAGCTCCAACCATCCAGTTACTGTCTAAAGAACCTACAGATAGAGAGAAAGATTCTGTAAATCAGGGTATATCACATACTTTTAAGTTCCATGCAGATTACAGATTTAAAAAACTTTAATCATTTGAGGTTTCTGAGGTGGATTTTCGTTTATACATCAGACAACAATTTATGGAATGACTAGTTAATGATGACACTATTTTAGTGTACAAATGTTTCAAATAAGAGGACTCGATTGGAATGTTGTGGCTTTCTGAGCCCCATTCTCCATCGACGAAGATAAATATTACAACCAAGACAATTGTTGAATTCGTCTTAACTCTACAAAATTATGAAATCTTGATGAATGCTGTCTGTATGTTATAATGTACACATGCAGTATGTGTACCAACCTTTAAAGACCAGGTCGGCTTTGGGAACGTCCAGCTGGTACCCAAATGATACACTAGTTTCCTGCATACGGGTGCTTGCTTCAAACTCCACACCAACCTGCAACTAATAACAAAAAACAAAACAAAGGTCATCATAAAGCAATAAAACAGCATAAATGAATGAGGACATGAATCATTCTGCTGATGAACATTTACCTGATCATTGGCTTTGTGGTAATATGACCCATGAGCTCCAGCTCCTCCTAGTGTCAATGTGGCGATAAAGTTGCTGCCTGTTTTCAAATAACCGTTCAGATTTTTTCATACATATGGTGTTTATTAAACATTTTTACTTTTTAATCTGGGTTAAAACATGCCAGTTCAGAAAAGATTTCTAGATATTGGCTGAAAATGATATAATCTTTATTATTGTTCTTTAAAAGTAATCAGTCTGAAACATCGGTTTACATTATGAATCTTTCCTTTTGTTATTTGAATATATATATATATATATATATATATATATATATATATATATATACACACACACACACAGTACTGTGCAAAAGTCTTAGGCACGTCAGTATTTTTACCCCTCCAAAAATGGTTTTAAGCCAGTTATTTATATCTTTTTCTGTAGTGTGTCAGAATGAAATATCAGTTCACATTTCCAAACATTTATTTGGTCATTAATTGTAATAATCCAGTGAGTTTTTGTATGCACAAGGAGTCTGACAACAGCCGGTATTCCACATGGAGATCTGATCTCAAACTGATGAAACTGAGGCAAACTAAATCCAGAAGAACTGTGGCTATGTCTCCAAGACGCTTGAAGAAACTGAACAGCAAAAATACAGTACTGTGAAGAGTTTTAGACACTTGTGTAAAAATGCTGTAAAGTGAGCATGCTTTCAAAAATGCTGTCATAAATAGATTTTATTTATCAATTAACTTCTATTAACTAAATCAAACCAATATTTGGTGGGACCACCCTTTGTGTTTAAAACAGCTTTTGTCCAGGTTCACTTGTACATTGTTTTTCAGGTATCTTTGCAGGAAGGTTTCTTCAAGCGTATTGGAGACACGGCCACAGTTCTTCTGGATTTAGTCTGTCTCAGTTTCATCTGTTTCTTCATGTAATCACAGACGGATTCCATGATGGTGAGATCAGATCTCGGTGTGGAGCACCAGCTGTTGTCAGACTTATTGTGCATTCATAAATCTCGCTGGATTATTACAATTAATGTTAAAATGAATGTTTGGAAATGTGAACTGATATTTCCTACTGACACACTACAGCAAAATATATAAATAACTGGCTTAAAACCCTTTTTTGGGGATGAAAATACTGATGTGCCTAAGACTTTTGCACAGTAGTGTATATATATTTGTGTGTGTATATATTAAACTTGTTATTAAAGTGCCCCTATTATGCTATTTTAAAGGTTTCCTAATTGTCTCCTACAATAGGTTTACATGCATCCAAGGTCAAAAACACTTAATTTTCTCATAATATACACTGCAGCATAACCTCTTTTCTCTTTTTTCCCCCCTCTTTTCTTTTGAGTCTGAAATGTTGCGATAAAACGGTAACAACTTCAAAGTAGCCCAATTCCACGGGAAAACCATGGACTTGGCAACACTACTCTAAACCCTTCCTTTCCAAGAGCCTCCTCTGCTCTGATTGGTCAGATGGCCAAGCCTGTTGTGACTGGTATACAGCTTACAGTGCATGTCAGAATCTCAATTTCATCTCTTCGTCAGCACTTGTATAGACAGCAATACAAACAGTAATGATGGCGTCAGTTTTACCATATAGGTCCTCATCCTTTGGAAGTACATTCAAAGTGGATTTGCTTTCGCAGCGCAGAAAACAGCGTATTCTCGACATGTCGAAAACACGAACCAAACTCTTCTAAGCCTCAGCTACAACTACAGAGTTTGAGGGCGGGTCAAAGTAGACTGTTTACAGGCAGCCAATGGAGACCATAAGCTGGCATTAATAATAATACATTTATTTTATATAGTATATATTATATTTATTTTACATTTACATTACATATACATTTATTTTATATATTATATATTTTATATAGGCCCTGTCCCCCCTGGATCGTAACAATGTTTTGGGAACAACTAGGAGGCCGTGCTGAGAAGATCGTAAAGTGTGATTTGGCGTGTAAGATGTTAAAAGATCTGCCAGATACTGTGGAGCAAGACCATGCAGAGCCTTGTATGTAAACATTAGGATTTTAAAATCTATACAGTATTTAACAGGGAGCCAGTGTAATGTCTTCAAAACAGGAGTTATATGGTCGCCAGCCCTAGCCCCAGTTAAGATTTGAGCTGCTGAATTCTGCAGGTATTGCAATTTGTTAAGAGAAGATTTGGACACTCCAGCAAGGAGAGCATTGCAATAATCAATTCGTGAGAAAACAAAAGAATTAATAAATTTTTCAGCAACAGAAAAGGGCAACATAGGCCGAATACGTGCAATATTTCTAAGATGAAAAAAGGAGGTCTTTACCGTGTTCTGTACAAAAGGCTCATTTGACAGGATGGCGTCAAAGATAACACCAAGATTTTTTTTAGCTTACTGTGTAGCTCTAGGGCAACACCATCAACTGATAGATCTATAGAAGCCACATTTTGCAGTTGGTGGGGAGAGCCAAGAAGTATAACTTCAGTTGTAGAGCTATTCAGACACAGAACATTTTTAGACATCCACAACTTAATCTCAGAAATACAGTTAAATCTGAGTATCATCAGCAAAGAAGTGGTAGCTGAGGTTAAGGGATCTTAATAGATGTCCAAGAGGATAAATATAAATGCTGAAAAGTAGGGGACCAAGAACTGAGCCCTGTGGGACACCAGTACAAACAGGATCCACATCAGATCTGAAACCATCCATGAAAACAAATTGACTATGACCTGTAAAATATTATGACCTAAACCAATCTAGGGCAGTCCCAGATACACCAAAGACAGTTTCCAAATTATGCAAATTTGTTACAAACCTTCATAGATTTGTGCAGGAAGTAAGACTGTAATTACTGACGACTCGTTTCAGTATCAGTTCTTTCTTTTGGGAGACACTCTTTGAAAATTTTTAGACCTTTCACATTGCCAAACAGCTATATAACTACATGAAATCTGAAAAGGCATAATAGGGGCACATTAATAGGACAACACTTGTTTGTTTTTCACCCTTTTTTGTAATGCAATTCATCATACTTTGATATAAGATAAATCAAAATTTGACACTCACATGCCTAACTACTGCTCTTTCTTTATGTGTTTACCTGTATATCTGCCTGCCAGAGACATGACTGTGCCCTCCTCTCCTGGCCGGCGGTGGTACACTAACTCTCCTCCTAATGCCAGTGACGAAGTGACAGACTGGAGATAATGAGCTACAACAATTCCTGAGAGAGAGGTGAGGGATGAGAGTGACAAGAGGTGAGAGAACCGGAGAGGAAATAAGTTAACTAAAGAAAGGACGTGACATGACTAAAAACAAATACAGCTACTAAAATAAACTCAAACTGCAGCATGAACAAACATGGATGAAAAAGAAGACAATTACCAGACCCCACCAACATGTCTGGGTTGCCAAAGGTCACAGCAGCAGTGAAATCTTCCCCTTTGAATTCAGCATCTCCTTGCCAGTTCACAAACTTCTGCTGCTGAGTCTGATTGACACAAGTGTTGCAGTACGTTCAGCAATGCTTTCATATTTTTTTTTATAATTAAACAAAAATAAACACATATAGGCTCTGTTCACAAATACACACCTGACAGACAAATTTAGAGCGCACTCTGTTTGTGATCTGATGAATAATCTGTGCATTTAGGCTCCCTGTGTTGTCCATGTCACCAACCATGACGGGAAAGGCCTGACAAAAATATTAAGGTAAACTATAAATATTAGGGTAAAAAAAGATTTTTGTTCTGGAAATATTTTTTCTTTTGTGTATTTATTTATACTGCATGCAAAATATGTACCTCTCCTGGTCCTGTTTGTTTGGTCCCCACATAAGTAGCTCCAAACCTATAACTGGAATCTCCTTGAGTGCTCAACAACACTGTGTGGTTCACCTAGGAATTAAAACAAGAGTTCATGGCTACAACCAGAGAACACTTTCTTCAGCAACATGGCTCCAGAAATGTTCAGCTCCACCAGTGAACACACTGGACTTACCTGGAAGTGGTTGCTCAAGCCCTTATTCACTGTTAGTCTAACACCCTCCATCTGCATTGGAAAAACCTCTGAGGGACAAACAGACATTAGTGTAAAAACCATGCATTTGTAATCACCAAAATTCAAAGCAAGGTCAGGTACAAAGGTACAAATTAATTAAGAACTGCTTTTAAATTCCAATGGAGCTCCTGAATTTGAATTAATTTTGAACTGAGGAAGCAGGATATGAACTACCCATCAAACCGATAATATTTACAGTATTTTAATGTTTTAAAAAGTCTATTATGCTCACCAAGGCTTCTTTTAATTGATAAAAATACAGTAAAACCAGTAATATTGTGAAATATTATAACAATTTAAAATTAAACTGTTCTATTTTTATATATTTTGAAACGTAATTTATTCCTGTGAATTTTCAGCATCATTACTCCAGTCTTCAGAGTCACATGATCCTTCAGAAATCATTCTAATATGCTGATTTGCTGCTCAAGAAACATTATTATTATCATTATCAGTGTTGTGCTGCTTAATATTTTCATGGAAACCATGATACATGTTTTTTTTTTTTTTTTCAGGATTTTTGATAAATAGGTTAAAAACAGTAAAAAAGAGTCTTCACTGCCACTTTTAATCAATTTAATGCATTCTTGCTGCATAAAAATATTATTTCTTTCAAAAACATTCTTGACCCCAAACTTTTGATCGGTAGTATGTATGTCAGAGGCATTTCCTCTGTAGAGGCAAGGGAGACAGTGTCTCCTCAAAAAAACTGGATGAGAAAAGAATCGATATTCCAAAAAATGAAAACAAAACGTGACATTAAAAAGTGTAAAAGTCTAGTTTTTATAAAGTAACAGTGTCCAACAGCGACACCCACAGGTGAAGTGACAGCGGGAGGCTTGCCTCCTGTGTCCTCATTGAGTTAAAAGTAAAACAAACCTAATGCATGTGATGGGCTTAGTGGAGGGTAATTGAGAATGAATGGGGGAAAGTCATGTGAGAGGAGGCAGTGCCTCCATCGCACTTTCATTGGATATGATCAGTTATGATTGGTTCACGTGAGAAATCCTGCCTCTTGTTTTCGTGAGCATTCTCATCGGCCTGAATGAAGACAATGATGACGTTAATGGTTAGACTAATTAAAAAGTAAGTAAACAACTCAGCCATTGCACCGATTTATGTCACGTCAAAATCAAGATTACTGCAGGGGTTCTTGGTGAGCAATCGGCTTGGGAAATTAAAGGTAAATCTTGGTGTCTGTGACCAGTGTGTACAAGCTTGATGACTTCTGAAAATAAGTTGACTATTAAAAAGAAAAACTGAACATTAGTTCACAAATAATATTGTTTAAATTGTTACTGCCTTTAGTTATTATTTTGGAATAAATGTAAAAATGTTAAAAACACTAACTTCTTGAAATTTATACTTGGTTTTATAAATAGAACGTTACATAGTTATTGCAAAAAAAACAAAATTGTAGAGCTGTACGAAAAGTAATCGAAACCGAAATTCAGGACCTCTAACTGACGTAATTTTTCCATGTCGGTTATTCCGTTTTTTTTAATAATGTTAATAATTTCCCCTTAATAACATACAGTACTGCCGTGTGTGTAGCCATGTGACTCTGCCCTGTCCAGTCAGCGGCATGGAAGCAACACAGAGGCAAACTTAAACGCAGAGTCAACACACGCAGACAGCGCACAAGCGGCGAGCCCTGAAGCGAGATCACTTTCACTTGTGTCTTCACTAAAATTTGTCAATTTTATGTGTTTTAAGGCTTGCCAGTTTGAACTGGACATTCAAGCGATTTTAGACCATTGGATGTGTATCATTATATTGAGCTACTGCGTTGATGCATTGTGACACACGAACAGTAGCTACACATCACGTGAAGAGGAGCGCAGAAACTCGTAGTCAACGCTTGTTCAGTGATTTATCACCAAAGTAGCTTAAAAACTCAATCGTTATAGTATATATTTTTCTACTTTTGAAGTCACTACTTACAACCCACAGCTTAATAATTAAAGGTCCCGTTCTTCATGATCCCATGTTTCAAACTTTAGTTAGTGTGTAATGTTGTTGTTAGAGTATAAATAAAATCAGTAAAATTTTAAAGCTCAAAGTTCAATGCCAAGCGAGATATTTTATTTAACAGAAGTCGCCTACATCGAACGGCCAGTTTGGACTACATCCCTCTACTTCCTTCTTTAATGACGTCACTAAAACAGTTTTTTGACTAACCTCCGCCCACAGGAATACACAAGAGTTGCGTTTGTAGAGTGTGTTTGTCGCCATGTCGTCGAAACGCTGTTATTTTCATCCCGCAGTCCAATCACCTGGTCTGATTCCGGCTCAAATTGATAGGGTAAAATTAAAGACATGTTTACAATAACACTGAGCGCGTGCATCTCCACGTTATGGTAAGAGGCGTGACTTTTCCGGGCACAGTGCGCTCAGAGCTGTCGAATCACAACACAGGAACCGCTGGCACAATCAGAACTCGTTACGTATTTCTGAAGGAGGGACTTCATAGAACAAGGAAGTCATCAGCCCATTTTTATGACAGTGGAAACAGCGGTATACAGATAAGTAAATTATGTGAAAAATACTGTGTTTTTTTACACGCGAAACATGAACACATGTTATATTGCACACTATAAACACAATCAAAGCTTCAAAAAAAACACGAAAAACGGGACTTTTAATAGAAAGACGGTATGACTAATTCACACGGAATAGCTCTCTCATTAATGTATTCAAATAAATGTACTGGTACTGTGCTAATTTATCTGATTTACAATGAGCAGAAATCTGTAAGAGATGTTACAAACCATAGATAAAATAACTGCTGAAAGTGAGCTGTTATTTGAGAGCACTAATAGAGTACCTCAGAGATGATTTGTTTTTGTATGCAAAACCCGGAAGTGAGTTAGCATTTTAGGACTTCCGGTTCCATTGCCCTAAAGTCTATGGGTTTTTGCTAAATTGCCTGAAATAAGGTCTGTAGTTAACAAAGCTTCTAAATATTTTCATGTTTTCATCTATGACATAAAACACACCAGTTATAACCTGCTTGTGATTTTTTATTGTGTCTTAAAAACGGCGGTTGCTAACAAGTTGCTAAAAGGGACTACTTCCTTTGGCGGAGACTTTAGACGTCATCATCACAAACAGGACATTTGGACAGCATTTCTCATGAAAAAGTGGATAAGTATTCATTCACAGCGCAGATCATAATCAGCGAGCATGTTTATAAATAAAGTTTGAGGAAGCTTGGTGGCGGTGACGTTGATCTGCGACCATGGTGTGCTGTAGTCTGTTTATAGCCTACTGTTAGCTTTTTATATCTGACGACTTTATTTAGGCTTCAAAATGTATAAATGTTGTGTTAACTTGTAAAGATTATCTTGATAGACAAAATGTGTAAGTGACATAACCCCTGTTAAACACAGAGCTTACTTTGTGTGTTTTTCCAAAAGTCTATGGGAAAAATGCAAAGGCTTTCGATCAAGGGAATTCGTGCGCTGCTAACTTCCAGGTTGGCCTGAAAAAACATGTCATCTCTGAGGTACTCTATGTCCCACCTTTAAAGGTGCCATCGAATTGAAAATTGAATTTACCTCGGCATAGTTGAATAACAAGAGTTCAGTACATGGAAAAGACATACAGTGAGTCTCAAACTCCATTGTTTCCTCCTTCTTATATAAATCTCATTTGTTTAAAAGACCTCCGAAGAACAGGCGAATCTCAACATAACACCGACTGTTACGTAACAGTCGGGATCATTAATATGTACGTCCCCAATATTTGCATATGCCAGCCCATGATCGAGGCATTACACAAGGGCAGCCAGTATTAATGTCTGGATCTGTGCACAGCTGAATCATCAGACTAGGTAAGCAAGCAAGGACAACAGCGAAAAATGGCAGATGGAGCGCTAATAACTGATATGATCCATGATAACATGATATTTTTAGTGATATTTGTAAATTGTCTTTATAAATGTTTTGTTAGTATGTTGCTAATGTACTGTTAAATGTGGTTAAAGTTACCATCGTTTCTTACTTTATTCACGGAGACAAGAGCCATCGCTATTTTCATTTTTAAACACTTGCAGTCTGTATAATGCATAAACACAACTTCATTCTTTATAAATCTCTCCAACAGTGTGTAATGTTAGCTTTAGCCACGGAGCACTATCAAACTCATTCAGAATCAAATGTAAACATCCAAATAAATACTATACTTATTATGCGATTAGACATGCTGCATGACGAACACTTTGTAAAGATCCATTTTGAGGGTTATATTAGCTGTGTGAACTTTGCAGTGATAGAGTCGAGAGCTCGGGAGGGGGCGGAGAGCGCGCGATTTAAAGGGGCCGCAGCCTGAATCGGCGCATTTCTAATTATGCCTCAAAATAGGCAGTTAAAAAAATTAATTTAAAAAATCTATGGGGTATTTTGAGCTGCAACTTCACAGACACATTCAGGAGACTTATATTAAATCTTGTAAAAAAACGTTCGATGGCACCTTTAATAGTCAAGCATATTTACAGTACAAACCTTGTCAGTGAACTATGGGGCAAAAAATACATAAATAAATAAATAAACGTTCATTAATCGAAATCGAGGTAAAATCTTCAATTAATCGAGATTTTGATTTTAGGTCATATCAGCCAGCCTTATAAAATAGAACTGTATGGTCTCTCTTCTTATGTAATGTTTAATTAACCAGAAAAATTATTGACATTTTATATATATATATATATTGTATTTTATATATATATATATATATATATATATATATATTTATATATTATAAATATAAATATATATAAAATCATCAAATTCATATTTAAATATTTTGCAGTACACATTAATGTGGTAAAACTGAAATGGCTTTGTTATGAGTTTTGATTCCCTGATTAATCTTAGTTTATCAAGGAATAAATAGACTTTTTTTAAATTAATTATGTTTACCTTTGCATTTGCGATGGCACTCTTCAAAGCCACCGGGGTTTGGAAGGGGAGGCTCGGTCTCCTGGTGCCCAGCTGAAGAGCTGCCAGGGACAGAGACGGGTGAGACGGAGGGCATCGTGAATCCTGGTGGCACTGATACCAAACCTTGTCCACCTGGCCCTGGTACAGGCGGGCTGGGGGCACTGGCAGCCAACACACTGCCCATTCTAAGACAGGACAGATGAGATTGAGAGATTTGTTTGCTGAAATGATGAGCTGTAATCAATGTTGGCAGTAGTTTCATTTGTAGACGATAAACAATGCATGTATGATACGTTTAGGCAGCAAGCCTTAAATAGTCCTTGAAGATCTTTTGAATAAGAACATGACTGAACGTAATTGGATTTAAACGAATAACGTTAGTAGTTTCGTTAAGCATCCAGCTCAAAATGCAACACACAGCTCTTCAACCAGTAATTTATTGATAAATTAGCTTGAAAGCTAAATGCCACATGCTTTTTGTTATTCGTCAGACACAAAATCTATTGCCAATATTAATGCCGTTTAGATATGACAAATAAAAATATTTCTAGCTAAGTAATCTCTAATGAGTACTGTAAATTAATAATAAAAAAGAAGCTCAATGACAATGAATCAACTCACGTTGAGCTTCAGAGGACGGTTCTCCTGGTTACAGAACCACGTGTTTCAAGCGATGACCGATTTGTGAATGAATCATTCTTTTAGAGTCGGATCTTTCCAATGAATCTGTTTACAAAACCAGTCTACGAGTCGGACTGAATGGTTCATGTAAGCGGGCTAAACCGGTTAGAGCGGTTCTCGAGTCAATTTTATGCATATACATGCAAGTTTATGGTTGTAAGCGACTTTATTTTTTAAAGAGTTGAATAAAGGCGGCAAAAAAAAAACTAAAATGAAAAACACCCTCATTAATAACGTAATATAAAATAGGTTCTCAAAAGCGATATGACGCAATTACGTCAACACGTAAAAGAATTGCTTAGCTAGCTTCGTTCAGATGAACTGTTCGAAAGAACCGATTCGTTGAAACAAATCCTCCTACTTTCAGGTCGACAAAACTCAAGCTGAATGGCTATTGGTCTGTTTACATGTCAATCACTACGTAAACATGAACCGGGTTTGAGAGTTAAGGGGCATTTGGCTGAAGGTCATGGTATGTGCTTTGGAGGTCGTTTGTGATCTCTTAACACGAACTGTGAGCTTTATTTATATATACAACCAAATATAACTAATGTTTAGTCATTCCAATTGTGCAATAGATCCACTTTTAGTGTCTAAACGAAATAAATGGTGACAACCCAGGACGAGATGAAAGCTAGTCAGTCGAACTATAAAGCTAATAAGCAGCAATATTGCCTATAACTATATATATATTTATTTATTTCACAATTTAATAATATTTATAAACACATTTGAGTGACAAATTTCAGATAAACCACCTTAAAAAAATATTTAGATTCACAAAGCATTTAAAATATTTTCTTTAATTGTTGACAGAATATAAACTGTGGTACTTCAGTCAATTTAATAGTAAAGTTTAATAATTTAGGAGTTGCCTCTGCACAAAATACAAAAAAATCCATCCCCCGGAAGGGACTTAAATCAATATATGGCATATGTAATGTTAAAGTAAAGGAATACATGCAGGTAATGGCCTAGTTTTTCACATTGAGTAAAAAAGTAAAAAGCCCCTACTGTTTTCTCTGATTTGAATGTATTGAATTTTAGGAGAGACTGTACACTTATTCTTTTCCAACTATACATACTGTAACCTCAGCTATTTCAATGAAATAAACATTATATACAAATCATAAATCAATCAGACAGTCACACACACACTGTCATGAGCATTAAAGCATACTTGCATCAGTTAGGCTTACAATGCATGTCTGCATATTTATGGTCATACACACTTTTGGCTTGCTTTAGTTTTTATCTTGAAATCCAATATTAAATAAACATTTGTCCTCACAAAATTTGCTCCCACATTTATTTATATAATAATATATACATTTTTATTTTCAGAAACACCCTCACCATAAACAATAGCAACAAAGAAAAAGAAAAAAACAGCTCATCACTGCAGGATGGATAAAGAATTAAAGTTTGTCCATTTCGAATAATCTTCAACTAAACTTACATGGACAAATATCAACAGCACAGCATCATCAGCAGAGATTTATAATCTGGCTCAAGGTTTCCTAATTTAACTGGGCAATGCTCATTTGCCTGCACTGCGCTGTTTTAATAGTTCAAGAAACATGCAAACTGAAGTTTCACTAAAGCTTTAAGCTACATGCCACAGCAGGGATACCTGCTTAGCAATAACTATTTTTCCACAATAAAGAACATCTCTGGGGGGGAACCACAGCTGCCACTGAGAAGATGCTACAATTTTGCTACAAAAATACTCTGTCTTGATCAAAAAAAATTCATAAATGAAACAAATTTATGAAAAGTTCCTCTTGCAAACATCAAAATAGAATTAAAAAGCATTTTTGACAAATCCAAAGTACCTCCTTCCTGCCAAGTAATATGTGTATATTTATGTACTTGTGTATATATTTTTTGTATGTTTTTTTATCACAAAAATTCACTAGACAGAATATGAAAAGGCAAAATTTAGTAAAAGCAAACATTTTAGCAAACAAAAATAAAAATATCTGGAAATAGCAATGTCATAAAGTCCATTCATTAGCCACTTCATACATTCATTAATATCTAAAGAAATGAAAACTGTAAAAGATGCAACGTAGAAGGAACAACAAAATGCTCTTCTCACCAACCTTTGAATAAATGAAAATGAACCAAACAGCCCCTTTTGACAAATATTTGACGTATTTTTGGATGAAAATGTAAGGATTTGATAATTGCATTCAGAAACATAATTTGTGGCGACTTAAATCAGCTTTCATGTAATAGTCTGACATCTTTTACATTTTGCCAGTTTTGGCATGCCCATTTAAATTAGGAATATCTAATACAGTAGTTTCAAATTTTTATTAAAAAAAAAAAAAAACCCTCATCAAAACATACAAAAATTTCCACAAATCGTCTCTGTTTGAAACCATAATTTACCGCCGTGTTTCTTAATGGTTTCAAAATGAACAATACTGTCAACCATTTGTCAATAACTGCCAATAAAACTTCACAAATCACCAAAATGAATGCAATTTTTTTTCCTCAGGCAGTTTAGTGCAATATTAGTGTTGACACTTCAATCCTGAGCTCTGCAATTTTCAATGGAAGCTGGTTTCTACAGCTGCCTCAAACATATGAATATGAATAGAATTTGAAAATGTTTCTCATGATCACAGAATCAAGTAGCACCAATATGCTGCAAAACCCTGCGGTTTAGTCTTTGGGAATACTTCAACATAGCAATGACATATTTCAATCTAAGACAGAGATGATATTTATTAAGGCACTTGGGTTAAACATATTTTGTTCAAGGGTTTGAGTATAAATTCTCAACTAATGATGCAAGCATTCTGCGCTCTATTTTCACCAATACCTTTGTTTATTGTTTTCTATCAAACACGAACTGTTCTCTGAATGCTTAGATTTTATTATTGCAAGTCTCAACTGGAATGTATAGTCATTTATAAAGAGGCATAACCCCCAAAAAATGAACAATGAATGCAAACAAAAGAGCAAAACATTGACAGGGACCAAAAAAACAAAAACAAAAAAAAAATACTGTGGAAGTGGAAAAGATGAGGAAAGATATGAGCCGAGAAGTAACTGGTTTGTGCAATAGCAGATGCTTGTGCAAAAGTCAGGTTCAATTTCTCCAACTGTCCTAGAAAAAACAGATGTAAAGTCACTCAAATGATTTCTGATTCATATGGAAATATAATACATTGCAAAATTAGATATTATCAGATCAATAAAGAAACTTTAGACTTGAATGTATTTCCCCATTATATGTGTAAAATGTTATTAGCTGTATGCCTTCACCTGCTCTCTGATGGTGCTCCCTAAGGGGCGTCAGACCCTCCGGTAGGCTGAAATGCCTCTGCTTCTGCTTCCACCTCACAGTCAGGGTCCACAGAGTGAAACTCTGCCACATACAGGCTCTTATCGATGCTGCCAGGAATGGGCTTTATGTCCGTCATCAGCTGGTCCTCAATGGTCTTCAGGTTAAAACGATCCTCAGCGGTAATGAGATTGATTGCCAAACCCAGATGTCCAAACCTTCCTACAAATTAAAATTATATACATTAAATAAAAGTTGTTATAATTACTTAGAACACATTATAAAATACAATTTAAAAATAGTAAAGTGGTTGTAATTATTTATAAAATAAAAAAAAATAATAATAAAAAGAATTATATATAAAAAAAAAAAAAGTGTTAAAAAGTTAAATAAAATTAGAATGACTATAAAGATAAACAGATAAAAGAAAATAAAAATAGAGGGCATATAATATAAAATAAAAATGTAAATAACTGAATCCAAAACACTAAGCATCTTTTATGCTTGTCAACTTCACCTGAGCGTCCTATGCGATGCAGATACGTTTCTGCATTCCTGGGGAAGTCAAAGTTGATGACCACATTTACTGCCTGGATGTCAATGCCTCTAGTGAATAAATCTGTTGTTTCGAGAGCATAAATTCACTGAATTAGAAATACCTTAAAACATGCATTTCGTCTTTATAGTTGGGGTTAAGAGGTTATTATTATACAATTATGCAAAAGAAAGAGGAAAAACTCACCTGTGCAAACAAGGTTCCTGCAGAGTCCATTTCTGAAGTCGTGGAAAACACGGTTTCTGTATTCCTGCCATGTGAATGAAATGTGTTTACAGTGTCATACTGAACAGATTTGAATTAAACTGGAGCTGACAACAACAAAAGACGTACCTGCATCATCTTTGCATGAATGTAGAAGCAGGAGTAGCCCAGCTGCGTGATCTTCTTGGCCAAAAGCTCCACTCGCTGAGTAGAGTTACAGAAGATGATGGACTGATTGATCTGCAACTGTGGAGAGTACAAGAGCGTGGGTCACGTCAACTGTAGAAATGATGCATTCGGTGATAATTCACAAAATAACAATACCACAACTGACAAACTTAGCTGGGGTCACATAACATTCAGCAGTATTACTGATTTGACTGCACTGACATTATCGGATGAGAACTGAACTGAGCTGAGCTGGTTGATAACATCACTTTTCTTTTCAGAGCTGCTTTACAGCAGAATTGAACTCTGTTCGCATCACTGAATAATTATTTTCCTGTTTATCCCTGTAAAGCTTCTTTGAAACAATCTGTATTGTATAAAGCGCTCAAAGGTAAAGGTCACTCATGAGAGTAAAGGCTGGAATTAGGGTTGTCAAAAGTACCGACTTCGGTACTGAAATTTAAAAAACGTGACAACAGCAGCATTTTAAGCACTGTTGAGCAGATTCTTAGACACCTCTGATTGGCCACTGTGTTCATGCTCTCAACAGATATGTCTGTGATTGGCTACAATGATCAACACTTCAAAAACATGTTGTAAATCATGTAAATAGACATCTTTGAAGCAGAGCGCTTATGCAGATACACAAGGGATAGACAAGCTGATACACGCCTGCTTTCAAACGCTCCTGTGTGTATCTGTGTAAGCGCTTGGTGAAGAGATTCAAATATGCCTAATACAAACATGTTTTTGAAGCGTTGGTCATTATAGCCATTCACAGACATATCTGTTTAGTGTGTGAACACAATGGCCAGTCATAGGCCTAGCTAGGCTTACTGCGTGTGCCTACATCAATATTACATCATTTTACTGTATTTGCATTGTTGCAAGAGTAGGTTTAGGGTTGGGGTAGGTGTAGACATTAATAAAGCACAATCTGATTAGGTAGCATTTTTCACTGTCGATTTGTACTTGTTCTAATGAATAATGCTATATCAGACTGTGCTACCACCACTGTACTTGCATTATTTTAAGGGTAGGTTTAGGGGTTGGGGTAGGTTTTTATGTTAATAAAGACTTAAAACACATTAACACAATCTGATAGGTAGCATTTTTCGCTGTCCAATTGTGCTACCTACTGTTTCAATGGGAGGTAGCAAAATCTGACAGGGTAGCACAAATTGTCAGAACACCGGACCAAATGAATCAAGAGAACCAAACTACAAGTGTGAACACACCCTAAATTTGTTTAAAGCAGTAGAAAAAGCAAAATAAATAAATAAAACAAACCCTTCAGAATTCAAAATTCAAAAATTAAGCTGAAATGACTCATCATGGTTGTGACATGACATTTTACCCAGCCTAAATATTACTTTTTAAAATGTCCTAAAATTAAAGTCACTATTTACCCTGGAGAACAGCGTGTTGAGGCAGTGGACTTTCTGTCTTTCTGTGACGTAAGCATAGTACTGGGTAATGCCCTTTAGGGTCAGTTCCTCCATCAGATTAATCTCATAGGGCTTCTGCAGGTGCTTTGCCTGAAGACACACAAAAGCGAATAAATGGAAAACCATCAGATGTAAAGACAGAGAAGCAGAATGAAAGCATAAATGTGTTCAAAAGATTTCTCTAACCATGAACGTCTGTACGCTGATGGGGAACGTGGCTGAATAGAGCAGTATCTGTCTGTTCTTCGCAAGGAAACCAATGATGTCCTCAATAAGAATCACAAAGTCCCGAGAGAGCAGCTTATCAGCCTATAATAAAACAAGAAATGAAGCTTGAACTGTAATATTGGTGGTACTAACATCTAAACATAAATAATTGTTAAGATGTTCAATTATGACAGTGTGCAACAGGAAATATGTTATTATTATTCTGATGGGCATGTAAGCTTGTGCAATGCTCACCTCATCCATAACCATCATCTGAACTTTATCCACTTTGGCTATGCCCTTTTTTATCAAGTCCAAAATTCTGCCAGGTGTTGCTATTACAACATGAACTGCAGAAAAGAGTTTTGAACAACATGCTTTTACTGCAGAAGATGATCACACGGTTATCTCTTTACAATTATTAGGTACATTTTACACGATTACTGAGCATTACCCGTCTCATCCAGGCGCATGATATCATCTCGAAGGTTGGTCCCCCCTGTGGTTGCCATGACTTTGACACCGCCCAGGTGCTTGCTGATCTGAATACTGATCTGACTGACCTGCAGAGCTAGTTCACGAGTGGGAACCATCACGATTGCTGCAGGCAAACAGAAAGATAGCACAGTAAAAAAAGAAGAAAAAAAGGGGGATAAAAAAAAAAGTTCCTGTGTAAAATGTTTTGAGAGAGAAAGCAATACCCTGGATATAATCCTTTTTCATGTCAATTCTCTCTAGCAGGGGGATCAGGTATGCACCACTCTTTCCTGTCCCGTTTTTGGCACGAGCCAGTATATCGCGTCCAGAGAGGGCAATAGGAATACTCTCCTCCTGAAATCAAAATAAAAAATTATTATTTAAGCAAAAACACTAATATTTTTCAGAAAGAGTGATAGGTTGATTAATAGATTAAAATTTGTATAAATAAGGGCTGTCAAGTAATTACAATTTTTAATCTAATTAATTACACGATGTGTCATTATACCATACAAAAGTAACTTTAGAAAGAAATATTTTATTTGATTCAACAGAGAATTTATTACACAAACTTCTAGGCTACAACTGCCATGATTTTTTTTTTTTTTTTTCAGAAGCTGCATCTGAACTGGTATTTAGGTATATTTACAGACTGTTTATTGCAGCTCAGAGGTGGCATAAATTTACACTGCAATTACAATTAAATAATGCCGTGAGATTAATGGGTTTCAAATAGGTATTTAGGGATAGTTCAACCAAAATTCTGTCATCATTTAGAAGATAATTTTAAAAATGTCTCAGTATTTTGTTGTTGTTTTTCATACAATAGAAGTCAGTGGTAACCAAAACAGTTTGGTTTCATAAGAACATCCAATGTCGGAATGGATGTAAGAAAGAAAGTCAGTCATACGTATTTAAAACGAAATAAGGGTGAGTAAATGATGACAGAATTTTCAATTTTGGCTGAACTATCCCTTTAATGGGTTTTTTATTAATATGAATATGAAATAATTTTTTTTTAAAAATGACACTCTAAATAAGAAACTAAAACTGCCAGTAGGTGGTGGTAAATGTCTAATGAGTATGTTATTCTCAAGTTATTCATTCAATTCAGTTCGGCAATTCTGATTCATTCAGGGATATAAATGGCTCTCTTTCTGAATGGGCCATTGAATTACCATTTACCCAATTGTTCAAAATGTGGATTCATTTAGAAACGAAACACTGCTGTGTGTTGCTTGGTGATGCACAACTGTTCTGCTGTGGCTATGTAAGTAATATTTTCTTTGGCGTTGAACTGTTTTATAAAATCATTATCATATTTGCATATCCTGCTATTCGGGACAAATACTGCACTTGTTGCTTAATAAATGAGACAAACACTCATACTGGGGCATTTTCCCCCCAATATCTTGAATTTTAGGAGCATTCTAACCATGTTCCCTCTCATTTTTTTTTCTCGCTGAGCAAAACTTTTCTGTTGAGCGCACATTTTGGCCACCTGAGCAAAAACATACTTTATATCAGACCTGTACAATGAACGTAAACGCACAAAAAAAAATGGTTTTATCATGCAACTGTAACATTTAACTTTAATGTGCCGTTTCTATTTTATTTGACTCTTATGTAACTTAGTGATTTATTAAATAATATGTATGAAAACAAGCAGTTCAGTCACACTAAATTAAGCACATTTTAGGTTACTTGAGATTTTTTCACATTGCTGTATTAACTGTACCAGTCTTTACCAAGAAATTCTATTAAAAAATAATTTCTGTCCTCCTGCAGGACAGTTCAGTTCTTTCTAATAATATAATATGAGCAGTTACAATGATGGTTTGGGACAACCATAATGTGTGTTTGTACAGTCAATTATTAGCAACAGACAGTGTTAAACCATCAAAATTACATGTTTATTGTTTATGAATTTCCCAGATTTTATATACCAGGAGGTTTCAAGATTTTTCGTGGCAAGGAGTCCTAAACAATCCCCTTGTGAAATCAATTTTTTATTAGGCTTAAATTATAATATAATAAAATATAATATTTAAGTATTTAAACTGATATACAGTATTATATCAGTTTAAATGCTTCCATTTGTTTTAATATATTATATAGAAAACAAACTGAAGCATTTCAACAGATCTGATAGCTAAATATTTTTAAGAAAAGTGAACGTTAACTCTTTTATAGTTATCTAAACATCCCTGAAACCCACACACCACCACACACAAAAATCTATTTAAACTGAGGTATATCACTGATGTATTTTGAGTTTGCAAGCTACACTTGTGGTGGGTGTGTGATTGTAAATGTCTGAGTTTTGTTAGCATTCTGTGCCCATCATCCGTTATTTCCACCACTTTTCATTAAAACATGACGTTTTATTTCACATTTCTTTTCGTTTCGCGTTGCCTCTTGTATTGAGGTTTTTAGTCCACAACGGTCCGCAAACATGACGGTAATCTTACCGCGACTGATTTGGCTCAGGGCCAGCCACTTTCTTTTTTTTACAGTCTATGGCCAGCCAGCTCACACGCGCTCAGTCGTTCTCTTTCTATGAAACCTGTAAACCGCATTCACCGGTTCTAACTCTATAGCGACAATAACTGTATAGCGGTAGTCCAGAGCACTGCAATTATTTCTCATTTAAAATACTACAATCATTTTCATGTCTGTTCTCTGCGCGGCAATTATTTTTTCTGCGCGGCCGCGGCTTCAGAAGTGCGCGGCCGCGCACGCGCGCAGCTTAGAGGGAACATTGATTCTAACTGAATTCTGTAGGCTACATTAATTATACATTACTAATGAACGCTTGTTTGTGATTGAATGACAGATGTTCTACGTTGCGGCTACAGCTGGTGACTGCTTTACAGTTCCACTACCACTTTTGGTAATGCAGGAGCTGTTTCAAGGTTTATTATGTGCAATATTAGAATGATTCAAGAATAAACGGATAAAGAAAATAAAAAGGGAGGGCACTGGTTTTTATCTAGGATATTCTTGTGCAAATTTTTTTACTTGTCTTGGTTTTGCAGTTGCTGCATCAATTACCTGAATGGGGGAGGGCTTTTCCCAGCCCATCTCAAAAATTCCCATCAGCAGCTCTCTCTTTAAACAGTAGTCCTCAAACTCATTTCCTTTGGTTGCAGTCACATCCTTCAAAAGAAAGAGCATGAGATAGATGGATAAAGAGGAGATCTGTACTTATGTGTGTAAAAACAAGGCATCTTTATATTGGCATTACACTACTTGGGGATTCTGACTGTACCGTTGTTTTAAAAGTGAAAGTTAAAAATAAAAATCCACAAAAAGACTTACAGAAGTTTTGACTCTATTGTCCTTATCGGGAAGCTGTAGGCTTCTTTTCCAGTCATCACCAAACCTGTGTATAAGTACTGTTAAGTGATATACTACCATTTTTTAAGAAATTACTCATTTTATTCAGCAAGGACACGTTCCATTGATCAAATGTGACAGTAAAGACATTTATAATGTAACAAAAAAATTCTATTTCAAATAAATGCTGTTCCTTTGAGCTTTCTATTCATCAAATCTTAAAATTGTAGAATGGTTTACTTTCCATGCAACTGCATTCAACACTGATAAAAAAGAAGAAATGTTGCTTGTGAACTGAAGGATCATGTGTCACTGAAGCCTGGAGTAATGATGCTGAAAATTCAGTCCATCACAGAAATAAATAACATTTTTAAATATATTAATATAGAAAACATTTATTTAATATTTCAATAATATTACCAATATTACTATATTAAGAGAGCATCAGAGACTTCTCTTAAAAACATTAAAAAGTTCAAAAATTCTGAAAGATAGTGTACATAGATATGTCATATATAATAGACGCACATTCTAACCAAGCAATCAAGTTTGTTGAATGTGACAATTTTAAGCTTACCTGATGCCAGGTCCTTCCTGAAATGCACTGGCAGGTTTCTGGGGCCCCATGGGCTCCTTTCCAGGCTGAGCAATTGCAGTTTGGGGTCCAAATTGAGAGGGGGCTTTAGGCTGTCCTATACACTGCCTGTTGTGTGTGTTCAACCCCATGACAGCTGGGCCAGCATTCTCCATCCTTGTTGCCATTTTATCACTGCTTTGTGGGTATTGTCAGTTTAGATTTTTTGTCCAAGTCTTTTTCACTTTCTAATGCCTTATCAAGGTCTAATAAGACCTAATGAGCCATTCACAGTGTCCACAAGGTCTCAGTAAAAAAGTTTCACTAAAGAATCTTATGAGATATTTACAAATTCAACGTACAGCTTAAGCTCTATTAATAAGAGCAATGCTGCCACCCAAGGTGTATTATAAGAGCTCTTCCAAAAGAAGAGAAATAAATATTTATATGCATAAATATCGCACACCTGCGCGCAGTATAGATAATTATACCCGGACAGGTGTGATAAAGAACTAGTCTGCTAAGGCAGTGTGAAGCACAGAAAGACCTAATGCTTCTCAGGACTAGAACTTTCTTTTTGTGTGTCTACACATATGCAATATTACTTTGCAAAAACAGTGCTTTGTGGTCTTTTGGCTGCCGATTCTCACTCTTTCTTGTTCAGATGCAGTAAAACTCTGATCAGAGAGACCAGTCTCGGTTCATTTATACATTTGTCTGGCTCGTAGGATTCACTCCAGCACATCTGAGAGCAAAAAAAAAAAAAAAAATAGACAAAGTAACACTTCAGGGTGACACTTTCGTTCAAAAGTCAAACAGGGCTGAATACAAGCCAGTACTATATAAATAGCCAGTTGGACGTCTTGTGTATGTCCTTTCCTCTGTGTTGCTCTCCAATTGTGTTCACACCTGTGCCACCTGCAGAGAAACCATGTGGAAATCAATGACAATTTACAAATTGCACATTACATGGAAAAATTCTGGAAGCTTTGAGGGATTCCAAATATTTTTATGGTTTTACGGTAGTAGATATAACTGTTATTTTGGTGGAACCTATGGTTATTATTATAATTTATTGTAAATGAAAAGTTTCTATAAAAATGTGATATTTCTTTATGCTCCCCTGGCAAAAAAAGTAACGTTACCGTGGTACAGTGACGGTATTAAATAAATGATTCGGATATTCAAAAGCCATGGTATTTATGTGGTACTTAAAGCAATAACTAAAGGAACATATATTCAATTAACATGTAAAAAAATAAAAAATAAATAAAAAACATGGGAACATTATGGTACTTTTTAGTTAGTGTCATTAACAGTAACTTTAACCCTGTTAAAATATCTTACGTTCTTACATTTGGTAAATAAATATCACTGGCTTAGATCCATATATACTTTCGCTTGTTTACAAATAATTACATTTCAGTCAATTCAAACCAAAACTTTTACACTACAACCTGTAAACGAAAAAAATATAAAAACGGACAGCGTGTCTCTTCGATAGTTTTCACAACTCTAGAATATGAAATAAAAGTCTGGCTTTAACTTTTTAAACACAAGCATCTCAAACTTACACAGAATGACACTAATAATTGTTTCCAGAACATAAACAATATAAACATCGCTTTACTTGTTAGTTACTTTAAGGCAAATCATAAAAAAATCCCAAAAAGACTGACATCAAATTATTTAGCTAGCAGATGGTTTGTGCTAAGCTAGGTGGTTAACATTAGAATATTAACGTCACTTCATAATACACGACGGTAAAAACCAAACATTTACCTTTATTCGTATCGATATCCTATGCTGCCTTACACATTAGGTAAATTACTTGGTTATCAACGTAGTATTTATCATGTCGCTACAAGCAGCTTGTCTCTTTGTTGTATTTCTGTCAACACGGTCGACATGTATTGAACGTCAGTGGGGTTCATATGAGCGCTGCACATCTGAAATGCTGCCATCAGCGGTACGGAGGCTCTTGTGACCCTACAACTATCAAACATTGATTTATTTACTGCGTTTCTTTCTTTTTCTCCTTACAATTACTAAGGTAACCATAGTGTATTTCAGGCATTCTTAGTCATAATGAATATTAATAATACAGGAAAAAAATGACAATAAACAAATATTTATTATATTGAAATACAAAAATATTAATAATTCATTACTAATGAGTGAATTCAGAATCCTGCTGTTACTCGAATATATGGTGACAAAGTTACCACAGCTTTATTGTAGTAGCCTAACAATAATTGCTAAATTTTGCAAAATACAGATGTGTCGCAAAACAGCTCTGGAAACAAAGATGCTGAAACTAGTGTATTATTAATTACTGCATTTTACAAAAATCTTGGGAGTTATGAGAAAAAAAAAAGCACAGGTTAACATGTTCTGAATCTATATTTGTTATGGTTATGAATACCTTTCAGCTGTTTAGTTTACTGGAACAGGAACTGGTAACTAGTCACAGCAAAAGTTTCTTGTGCATCTGTCCAGTTCTTTTTGAGGAAATGATGAGGTAACATGGTAATATAAAGGTTCAAGTGTAGACAACAGTATGAAAGAACACAATGGAGTAAAGCGCATAAACACATCCTTAAAGGGAAAGTTCACCAAAAGATGAAAATTCTGTCATCAATTACTCACCCTCAAGTTGTTTCAAACCTGTATGAATTTATTTATTCTGCTGAACACACACACAAACACACACACACACACACACACACACACACAAAGATATTTTGAAGAATGTCGGTAACCTAACAGTTGATGGGCCCCACTGACTTCCAGAGTATGGGGAAAAAAAAAAAAAAAAAAAAAACTATGGAAGCCTATGGGGCCCATCAAATATTAGGTTACCGACATTCTTCTTCAAAAAAACATTTTTTTCTTTTTTTCTTTCAGCAGAAGGAAGAAATTCATAACCTGAAGGTGAGTAAATGGTGGCAGAATTTTCATTTTTGAGTGAACTATCTTTTTAAAGGCATCAGAGTGTTTAGTATATACATTACACAAGCAAATATCCTTGTAAAATTATATTGTAAATTTTAAAATTAGCTTACATTGTAATCTTATATTAGAGTAGGGGTGTCAAAGTAATTTTAGGTCAGGAGCCATACTGGACTAAATGGCACCTTATGAGGGCCAATTAATTCTCTTTTTTTTATCTGTAAAACCATGGAGAGTGTATGCATGCTCACTAGTGCGAAGCAACTTTATCCTGCTTTAATAAGCAATTTTGATGTACAAAGCACAATACTGAATTGATTCATATAATTGAAGGTTAAATTTTTAAACCGTTGTGTTTGCATCATTTTGTAAGGACCCGGAGAGTACTATCTTTTTCCTGAAAATGCTAGTTTATGTTATCGCAGAATATCAAGAATTTTTGTATTTTTTTCTCCCCATCTTGTTACACTTGTGGTGTTGCTGGTCAGAAATGACCGACCTACAAAAAATTGCTAATAAAGATGTCATTATTGTATTTCTTTTTGGATCTGATTGAACATTTTGACAAAAAAAAAAAAACTCATTATTTGTGGGTATTTTTAGCAATATTGAATAAATTTTATATTTTAAATTTTAACATTCTGTACAATTTATCACACTAGTGTGCTTTAATGTTTAATCAGGAAGTTTGTTTTCAAATACTTTTATTTTGTACAAAATTACACAAAGTCACATTTGTTACAGTTCAAAATAGGATAAAGTTCATCACTTTTAATGGCTGGTCATTTTTGTGTGGGAAAACCCCACACAAAAATGACCAGCCATTAAAAGTGATGAACTTTATCCTATTTTGAACTGTATCCACTATCTATTCATCCATCCAACATTACCGCACGTGTACACACACACACACATTCACATGCACACACACACACACAAGCTCTGTTTGCTCCACAGTGACCCCACCAAGTCTTTCTTTCTTGATCTTCATTTCATCACATCTTCCAGACAAAATATTACAACATTGTGTTTTGGGATTTGCATGTTTCACAATAAAGCTGACAAAAGTACTAATAGCACAGTGACAGTATATACAGTACATGTCACATAACACCTTTCTTATCATTCATTTAGTGGCAGCACAATGGTCAAGAAGCTGTTTGTGCATGAGGTTCGTGATCAAAGACATTGCAACAAATGATTAGGAACAATCATCTGAATAATCTTCAGGTGCTGGCATTGAAAGAAAGACTTTTTTGTAGCAGTGTCACTGCAGGGCAAAGACAGTTCAAGTATGTGTGTGTGTGTGTGTGTGTGTGTGTGTGTGTGTGTGTGTGTTTGTCTCCCCCGTCGTTATGGAGACAAAATGTCCCCACATGGATTGAAATACCAGACATTTTTGATCTTGTGGGGACATTTTTTTTTTTTTTGGTCTGACTTATATATCATACTAAACTGTTTTGTTTTGTTTTGTAAAATGTAAAAATGTATAAAGTGAGGGATGTGTTTAGGGGTAGGGTTAGGGGAAAGAATATACAGTTTGTACAGTATCAAAATCATAAATCAAAATCATGTGTGCGTGCACGTGTGTCGTAATGTTGGATGTATGAATAAAGTTCAGGATAAAGTTTAGTTTTGTGAAAAAGAAAGCATATAATACTCAAAGTTTTGTGTACATGAACATGCATCTTGTGTGTGCATGTGTGTTTGTTTACACGCGTGGTAATGTTGGATGGATAAATGGATACTGGATGCAGTTCAGAATAAGATAAAGTTATTTTTTCTGAAAAAGAAAGCATATAATATTCAAAATTTTGTGTACATGTCTTGTGTGTGCATGTGTGTGTACGTACACGTGTGGTAATGTAGGATTAAACATTAAAGCACACTAGTAGGATAATTTTGAATTTTATTTGATATTGCCAACATTATCCACAAATAATGCTTTTTTCGGGTCAAAAATTGAGGCGCATAAGCTCAGATAAATGAGGCCTATGATCAATCAGATCCAAAAAGAAATGCAAAACCTGTGCTAATTGAAATATAACACGTTGACAAAAAGATTTAGGCCAATATTTAGTGATAATATAGAGTAATGAGACACTTCACACATCCAAGTATGTAAATGGTTGTGAACACAGCACAAGGGTTAAATTATATGAGATAAAGTAAGGCTGTGTGTTTGACACCCCTATTACATTTAAACATTAAAACCATTTGGATTTTAGCTAAAAACAAGATGTTAGAAATTGTGACAAATAAAAGCCACAGTACAGTGTTTTAAAAATATGTTATGGACAGACCTTATTGCATCACTACAGGCACAATGGTGAAATTTTGGTGGATGCTTAGACATTGTGTTTGGTCAGAACAGAACAGTGAATGGTCATTGTGAATTTCTAAAAATAAATCACTCTGATGCAAAACTGCACATTAAGCCTTAGCAGATATGATTTAGGTGTTGCAAGCTGGATCTACAGTTGTTTTCAGGAGCTGAGCTGGTGGATGGATTCCCCTAATTTTCGGTTTGTGGACCTTTGTGGACCATCAGGACTTTCCCTGTCTAAACAAGCCCTGGCTGCCTCTGACCAGCTGGGAGTTCCTCTTGCTGGAAGACTTCTCTGATTTTTCTCACACACATATCTGCTGCGTCCTGTGTTTCTTTGGAGAACTGTACTAGGCTCAGGAAGCCATGAGGGAGGTCTTCAACCACAGTGAGAGTCACTGGCTGGTTCATATTCCTCAGCTTTTTGGCAAACATCACTGAGTCATCTAACAGGGCATCCAAAGCAGAGGCCTGAGGAGAACAATCAAAGTATTAAAATAAGAGTTTCAACACTATCTCTGGAAATGCAGATTCATCATGTCTTACCACTATATGCACTGGAGGAAGCCCCTTGAGAAGATTGTCTGGAGCAAGTAGAGGAGAAACAAATGGGTTCTTCATTATTGGTGTGCAAGGTATCTCTATATCCACCAGACATCTAGACCGGAGGGGCTCAAAATTTTCTGGGTAATCTTGGACTTCCTTTGGTTTCTCAACAGAATTTGACTTGGAAGGCGAAGGACCATTTGATGATGTGGTTGAAGAGGATGATGATGATGATGATGATGGTGCCTTTTGTTCTATTAAAGTCTGAAGCCAATTTGACGCTCCTTGGGCGAAGTTACTCAACATCTTTACAGTGTCCTGTCCCAAAGCCACCAGAGTGTCTAACTGCTGAGCTGGCTGTACTGACTGACAACCTGCACCTGAGATAGAGAGTGACAAGAGACCGAAAAGACACTACAATCATGAAGGAGTTGTAGATAAGTCAGAAGGTTCATTATTACTGTACATAAATATAGAGACCTCTAGCATTGTCACGACTAGGTGAAACATACAGTGAGGTCCAAAAGTCTGAGACGGAAATCTTTAAGTCAGGAAATAACCAAAAATAAGATGTTATAATCAGTGTTGGGGGTAGCGCTTTACAAGTAACGTGAGTTATGTAATCAGATTACTTTTTTCAAGTAACTAGTAAAGTAATGCATTACTTTTAGATTTACAAAAAAAATCTGAGTTACTTTTTCAAATAAGTAATGCAAGTTACTTTGTTTTCCAATTTATTGACTGACAGCTCTCCTGTCCCCACGTTCATAGAAATCAGCGTTGTGTGCGCTGTGTGAACATGATGTTTATTCTAGCCT
The DNA here is from genome assembly GCF_018812025.1 of Megalobrama amblycephala. Lineage (NCBI taxonomy): Eukaryota > Metazoa > Chordata > Actinopteri > Cypriniformes > Xenocyprididae > Megalobrama > Megalobrama amblycephala. The sequence continues at coordinate 22,444,408 of NC_063052.1, read as the reverse complement.
AGTTCTAGACTTAATGTGAGAATAGATTTACTCATTTACTTCTCCTGTGTCCTGTTCTTCTGTTCCATATTGAGTCAGTTTCTCGACATTACGTATGGGGAAACCCTTTTCCTCGAAATGCTGAAGCCTGATTGAATCACACTATTGCTTTGCAATAGCCAATGGCGTCCAAGCATTCGCCTGATTGGCTGGCTCAGCCACTATATAAGTGATGTCAGGTGCCAGAATACCTCAGAATCTTTCTCCTTCACCTGGAGCCTGATTTCACCGTTGACCTGCGCAACTAGAGTGGACGACGCGGATAGTGATCCCCTCTTGCGTTCCGGTGGAGAACAAGGATTATCTACTACAAAGATGTCTCTTTGCCACATGTGTGGTGGTCCTGTCAACTTTCCAGATGCACATAAGGATTGTGTGCTGTGTCTGGGCCACGCCCATGCTGAGGCGGCACTGGAAGGATCGGATTGCCGAGCCTGCGAGGAATTGCCAATCAAGATCCTTCATGGGAGGCTGGCCATTGTTCACAGCTGTGGCCCGCTGGCTTCTGCATATCCTCTGCCCACCGCCTTCGAGCCGCGGGCCGGCAGACTGCAGATTACTCCTTCAGGAGGCACTATCGAGGGGCTGATGTCAGCCCAATGCCTACGTCACCCTCGCACGCTGGAGCCCCCACTCACCTATGTTAAAGAGAGTTCCAGCCCCCTGGCAGAAGCGTAGGGAATGGTGTCTTTCAGCTGTGGAGAGGACGACACCATGTCCACAAGTGCCTCTGACCAGGTTGCCTGGTCGGAGGTCCCTTCAGAGGCTAGTTGCACCCTGATTTCAATAGACGCGGAGCAGGTGAGCATCCTCACGGAGGCTGTAGCAGATTTGGAGTTGGACTGGACGGCCCCTGAACAGCCGTCTAAACGTTAGATGGATGGGTCTTTCCTCGGTGCGAGCCAGCAAATGGACACACCACAGAGACCAGCCCCTTTCTTCCCTGAGCTCCACAAGGAGCATGGCGCACCCCTCACTCAGCCCAAACCCATGCACAAGGAATTTAGCTTCTCACAACAGTGGAGAGGGTGGAGAAAAGAGGGTACGCACGACCGCCTCCCATTGAGGACGTCGTTGGAACTCACCTATGTCTGTCCCGACGTTGGAAAACCGCCTCATTGCCTTCTAAGCCATGTCAAGCCAAAGCTCATATTGCTGAAAAGGCATATATTTCTGCAGGACACGCAGCATCTGCCCTCCACATGATGGCAGTCCTGCAGGTATTCCAGATGTGACTGGTGAGGTCCCTGGACAAAGAAGGCCCGGACCCAGAGTCATTCCGCAAATTGCGGACAGCAGCTGATCTAGCCCTGTCCGCATTTAAAAAGGTCGCCCAGGGAATTGGCAGCAATATGGGTAGCCTTGTGGTTCTGCATCGTCACTTGTGGCTGACGCTTACTGAGATGCGAGATGCAGAATAGAGGCAGTTCCTCAACACCCCGGTGAGCCCACTAAAGCAGTCGAAGATGCTGCCGCACCTCCTCCTCAAATGATCTAACGCTCCCCCCAGGTCAAGGTCCAGATCGTCATCAGCTCAGCGATCAGCCAGTTATGCTGGTCGCATTCCACCTGCAAGCTCAAACTCATACCGCGAGCCTAAGCCACCGCTTCATCAGAGGCAGTTCAGAAATCCCTCTTTGGAGTGAAGCCGGCCCCTTGTCAGCAGGTATGGCCTGCGGAGAAAAAAAAAAAAGAGAACACAAACACAGGCTCCTCGCCCATCTAGCATGTCTAGGTTTGTCTGTGAACATGCAAAAGAGCACGCTTCAGCCCTGCCAGTCAATTACTTTTCTGGCTATGGTTTTGGACTCACACGCTTATCAGGGCGGAAAATCCAGTCCATTCACAATACACTGGCCTCGTCTGTGCAAGGCAAGGTGGTTCCTCTGAAAATGTTTCAAAGACTGCTTGGTCTAATGGCAGCTGCAGCCTCTGCCTTCTTGCTGGACTTGCTGAATATGAGGCTGTTGCAACTATGGTTACAGGACCGAGTCCTGCTGCAGGCGTGGAGAGAGGGGACGAAGTGCTTTGTCATAACGCATTCATGTCTCAAGGCTCTGATGCCCTGGTTTGGCACAGCCATGTACGAACAGGGTACTGTGATGGGAAGGGTGGTCAGTGGTGACCATGGACGCATCACTGTCAGGCTGGGGAGCCCTCTGCGACATCAGACCAGCATTCGGGGTGTGGGGGCGAGAGACTTGAAGCGCTGGCTTATAAATTGCTTGGAGATGGAAGCTGTTTGTTTGGTGCTACAGAATTTTCTTCCATTTGTGAAAGACCACCATGTTCTAATCCGAACGGACAACACAGTGGTGGTGACGTACATCAATCGCCAGGGAGGAATGAGCTCATGCGCCCTGCAGGGCTTGGCAAGACACCTGCTCTAGTGGGCAGATCGGGTACTTCTCTCAATTTGAGCAGTTCATGTACAGTCTGAGCCGTGGCGTGGACACAGTGGCGTGTTTAGGTTATTGGGGGCCCTAAGCAAATCTCCAGGAAGGGGCCCTGTGATCACGTCCCCGGGGGTTTATCAGCTGGCAATTTTCAACGCACTTTTAAGAGTGCAGGTTGCAACTATTATTAACAATAATGGAAAGGTGAGACTTATCAGTATGTATGTCACAATATCAGCCTTCATTTTTCTAGCTAACGAGTTTATGGTAATAGGTAAATGTGACGTTTTGTTTGTTTGTTTACCAGCGTTTTTATTAACGTCTTTCCGCGTAAGAAACAATGATTGAGCGCGATAACACAAGACATGAAATGGATTTGGATAAGTTGAACTGTATCTTTTAACATACCTTTAGTTGTTCATCCATGTTTATTTCGCGCTGTAACTGGTATTAAAGCAGAGGAGAGGATCAGTTCATGTGTCAGGCTGCCGCTTCTGTATCGAGTCACAACACATCAAAGAGCGCCAAATCCTTATCCTTGCGCTTTTTAAAGCAGCTATATGCAAATCCTTGACTTTTCCTAGTGGGTATACGGCATATACCTGCGTATCACGTAGACTACACTACCGTGGGGTCCCCCTCGGGAGAAATCACGGGGGCCCCAAGCAATTGCGTGCTTTGCGTGGTGGGTAAACACGCTACTGCGTGGACATGCTGTCCAGGGAGGGCATTGTTCATGGAGAGTGCAGATTACACCCCTAAACAGTAAAGTTGATTTGGAGTCTCTTTGGCGAAGCATAGATCAACCTGCTGCTGCTGCTCGCGCTAGCATGTGGAAAACAGGGGTGTGATTTACATCAGTCAGTAGTGCTTGTATGCAGTTTGGCCCAAACGATTGTATGGTCAGACTCACACCAAGACTCGGCTACCTAAAGTGCTATCAACCCCTGTTCAGGGCCCAGGTTATAACTACACAAGCGTTCTGAGCCCCCAAGCCATACACCAATTCAGTGTCACAGAAGTACGCTCTGTGCCCTGTGCATGTGCTGTGTGCTTATGTAAATAGAACTAGCCAGTTTCGAACTTCAGAACAGCTTTTCATCTGTTTTGCGGGCGTTAAGAAAGGCAGCCGGCTGTCGAAACAGAAGCTGTTTCACTGGATTGTGGAAGTTGTGTGCCTAGTATATGATTCCCAAGGACTCGAATGCCTGATAGGAGGAACTGCACAATTTTTCACAATTTTTCCCTATACATGAACGAGAAACTGACTTGATAAGGGAACGTCTCTGGTTACTCACGTAACCTTAGGTCCTTGAGAGGAGGGATTGAGACATTACGTAGATTGCCGTGTGAAAAACCTCCTTACAGCCTCAATAGCTCTCACTCAGTCGAAAGATTTTGAGGTATTCTGGCGCCCAACATCATTTATATAGTGGCTGAGCCATCCAATCAGGCGAATGCCCGGATGCCATTGGCTATTGCAAAGCAATAGAGTGATTCAATCAGGCTTCAGCATTTCAAGGAAAAAGGTTTCCCCATACGTAATGTCTCGTTCCCTCCTCTCAGGGAACTAAGGTTACATGAGTAACCAGAGACGTTTTCCAGAATGGCAGCATAGCTGAAAGGCTTGTATGTTTGAGCTGCACCCTCTACTGTACAAGCGTGAATTTGCATTTCCTTCAGCCTGAAGGGCTGACAGAATGTAACAATGGCACCACTGCACTATGAAAACAATTATTTCAATGGCTTGCGCCACACAAGGACGGTTTGTTGCCGCGTCGACCAAAGCACACGCGCAGCGGAGCGCACCATTGGCGAGCTCATGTACATGCCACGGTCAAAGTTCAAAATAGTTCAACTCCACCACTGCACTCTGTGACCAATAGAAATGGGGCATCCAAACCCACAGCCTCCTGCTGCTCTCTTTCTTCTTCTTGTTACTAGCAGGGCTAGTGCTATTGCTCGCTTCTTAGCACGGGACAGATACAAATTTTGCTGCTGACCAAAAGGTAAAACAACAAAGGTTTAAAACAACTAAAGGTTTTGACTCCGCCTATACTTTTTCTCTGGCCAGCGTAGCACAAATCGCTTTGTATCTGAAGGGCCAGCGCAGCGCATTCCGCGTCCTGTCTGAAAGGGCGTTTCTTTTGGTGTGAAAGGGCCTTTAAATTTGCCAAATATAACTTGCCATAACTTTTTTTGTAATAAAAACAAACAAACAGCCAAGATGAGAAAATGTAACACAAAAGTAATGTAATGCATTACTTTCCATAAAAAGTACAGTAACTAAGTAATGCAGTTAGTTACTTTTTTAGAGAGTAATGCAATATTGTAATGCATTACTTTTAAAAGTAACTTTCCCCAACACTGGTTATAATGAATTATATGTGTATAACTATTTGACAGTGTGCATGTGAACTCAACATGACAACACTGGTCCCCATTGACTTTCATCGCAAGGACAAAACACTGCAAACAAAAATAAAAGTTTGGAACAACATGAGGGTGAGTAAATGATGACAGGGTCAATTGTTCCTTTAAAAATAGACAAAGCAAATACTAAGACATTCTAAAATTCATGGTAATTTTTTTAGTTCAAACTTTCACTCAAATTCCCAAATTGTCACATTAATAACATACATTTTATGAAAATACTTTATAAAAATATAAAATATTTTAATAACACTTTACAACAAGGTACCATTTGTTAACATAACTACATGAGTAAACATGAACTAACAATGCTTCTAAAGCATTTGTTAACTTAGTTCATGTTAATGTCAACATTTACCAACACATTATTAAAATCAAAAGTTGCATCTGTTAATATTATTTACCAGACCTGAGCTAACATGAACTAACCATTAACTTGTTAACAAAGATTAGTAAATACTGTAACAAATGTATTACTCAACCAATATTTTGTTCATTAGTGTGATCTCAGACTTTTGGAACCCACTGTAAAAACTTTTGTATGAGGAGTTCCTATTTTTTCTTAAAAACAAAATAATATCTTCTCATGAATAAGTGAATAAATATGAGACTATATTGTCAAACTTATTGTTTCCCATTTGAAAGATATTGCTACATTTATGCTGTTCTTGTTCCTGTTTATTACTGTAAAGCTGCTTTGAAACGATATGTACTGTATAAAGAGCTGTAAAAATAAACATGACTTGACTTGATCCAAAAGCTCACCAGCATAGGCATTGATGCACTTGTAGAGGACACTCAAAGGCAGCAGAGGGTCGATTAAAGTGAGTAGTCTGGATGGGGAGGCATCTGATGTTAGCAGAGTTGCTGGGTACGCTGCCACAATCCCATCAGGAATGCGTACACCATGAGATATTGCCCTCATAGAGACGGTTATACACAGGTTACCACCTGCACTGTCTCCCACCAAACAAACACGCTCAGCAGTCGATCCTGTGTAGCAAGATCAACATTAAGAGAGTCCTGAGGCATGGTTGGCATGGATTGCTTGTCATGTCCACACCTATTATTATGCTCACACATCGAAAGGTAAAAATAAAGTTCAAATGGTTCTTTGCAGAACCTTACGTTCAACCCTTTTAATGGAGATTAAATGTTTACATTTACTTCATTAGCGTACAGATTAGAAAGTATTGATCTCCTATGGTGTTTTTTTTAACCTTAATTTTTAAGTGTTGCATGAGTTATTACTCACTTTTTACAAGTTGATTGGGTCGTAAAAATTAGAATGCCATTAAATTAAATTGATTCAAACATCAAATTATGGGTATTTGACCTAAAATACTTTCGGGAAGTTTTGTAGTGTAATACTTCATCTAAAAATATTAAAAAAATAAAATCACATGTAAATGTCAAAATTACATCATAACCCCATGTCTGCATACTAGTTGTTTCTATCTGGTAAAGGGTGTGCAATACAAACCCAACAAGTGGCAATTCTTTAAGGCCCAACAGTAGGCATAGAAACACTCCTCTAGAGCCCGGGGGAACGGGGCCTCTGGAGCCAATGAGTAATCCACAGAGAGAATAGGCACATTCAGATCCTTTGACCAGCTCTTCAAGTAATTCTACAATAAAGACAAAAAAACAGAAAGAGGTCCTTAGCAAAAAATAAATAAATAATAATAATTTATATGAGAAACTTAATATAGGGAGGTAAAACTGCCCCAGCCATACCTCATGTGATTTTGAAGTTTGTGCAACAAAGCCTCCACCGTGGAAGTGTATGACCAGGCAAGGAGAAAGAGGAGCTGTCTGGCGATTGAAACTCCCTGGCAGAGAGAGCTGAGGCCCCTCGGGGCGAGAAAGTGCTAACAGTTCTGCACTGTCCTGTGGAAAAAGATCAAATATGGAGGTGATTCAGCACATTGTTTTGCTACCAATTGTTAAGCACTAACTAGCAGCCATTCTAACTAATTATAAGAATGTTGAAAACATTTCTATATGCTCATTCTAAGTAACTGAAAACATCCCTCAGAGCTTAAGCATAGCTGCTTGTCCTAAATAATGTAATTACTTCATTTTTTCTTTTTAAAAAAAGACACAAACACAAACCTGTCCTTGTCGGAGTGTGTGTGAGATCAAGCGCACATTGACTGGCCCAGGGCCCCAGTGTGCAACTGGAGGGTTCACAGTGACTGAGAGATTGGGGTCAGAGGCCAGCGGCAAACTCAGACCTTCAGCTGGCACAGTTAATGTTACATTCACTTGCACCACACTGGAAGCAATCCTTGTCAAACTCTTTAAAGAAATACAGAATACGATAGAAAAAAGACCATTTAAAGTCTTCTGTCTTATTTTGTACACTACTGTTCAAAGGTTTAGGGTCAGTCAGAAATGAGTATAGGCTTATTTATTCAGCAAAGAAACAATAAACTGATCAACAGTGACATTAAATACATTTATAATGTAACAACAGTATTCTATTTCAAATAAATGCTGTTCTTTTGAATTTTTATTGATATATACAGTAAGCAGCAAAACTGCTCAAAATTCACAATAATAAGAAATGTTTCTTGAGCAGCAAATCAGCATATTAGAATGATTTCTGATGGATCACGTGACACTGAAGACTGGAGTAATGATGCTGAGCATAAAAGAGTTTCAAGAACTTTAAAAATCATACCGACCCCTAACTTTTGAATGGTAAAATTTTGAAATTGTAAATTTCATTGTAAACATACAGTTTAGCTTCAAGAACAATATAAGAAGGTATGGATGTTGTTTTATCTATTCTAACTTAGAATCATGCATAAACATACTTGTACTTACCGAAAACAGCCCAGACTCAGTAACGTTCCAAAAGGTTTTCCAAAACTGCATATCTAGATTTTGAGTGATACGCTCAAACTCTTTCCCCCTCAACTCAGGGTCCACCACATATTTGCCCGAAGTGAAGAAAGAAAGAGCAGCCATGCCTGTAAATAAATATCCGAAAAGGTTATTGTGTAAGAATTGAAAGAGACAAATTATTTTTATGGGAATAACTATGGAAGCTTGTTTCCGCCACAAAATGAAAAAAAATCTCACAATTCTGACTTTTCTCCTCTCAGAATTGTGAAATATAAACTCACAATTGCGAGAAAAAAAGAGTTTTTTTCTCAGAATTGCAAGCTTATATCTTGCAATTTGGACTTTAAATATTGCAATTGCAAGTTCATATCTCACAATTCTGAGAAAAAAGTCAGAATTGTGAGATATAAAGTCACAATTGTGAGAAAAAAATCCTTTTTATCTCACAATTCTGACTTTCTTTGAATTGTGAGAGAATTTTCTCGCAATTGTAAGAAAAAAGTGAGCTGACTATTTATATACATATTATATACTGTATATACTGACTTAATTTCTCAGAATTGTGACTTTTTTTCAGAATTGTGAGGTAAAAGTTGCCTTTTTTATTTATATTATATTATTTTATATTATTCCATGGTGAAAACAAAGGTTCCATAAATAACAGACATAAATGCATGAAAAGAATCAATCATGTAGTCTGAATATTATGAGATTTTGATGCACTTACCTATCCCAGTCTGTTGTTTTTTGTAGTTTTCACCAAAGGACACCATACTGATGACTACTGTCTGTAGAAAAGGCCTAAGAGAGGGGGAAAACTGATAGGAGAGAATGAAGAAATTGAGACTTTGTGTTTCTGGAACAAATTTGCATTTGTCACAAACTGCATGCACCAGTGAAATGATAAAACCATTAATAATGGGTGCTTGTTAGTACTGTAAAAAAAACCCGAAAGCAAACATTTGCAGAGGTAATGTTCACATTAATCTCACCTGGAACCCCAAGCACCGGCCATAGAAACAAGCTTTGTGCATAGAGATGTACTCTTGCACAAATCTTTCTCTTAAACCCCCTTCATCCTGTGAATAGAGCTGCCCGTGGGCATTGTCATTGAGGATTATCCGTGCCAGATAAAGTAACGCTCTCAGCTGGCACAGGGCACTACAGTATGCTTCTATTTCCACAACATTATGGTCCATCCGGAAAAATGCTCCAGTACAGTTTGATGCGATGTAACGGGCCTTCTGGATGATGTGGATGACGCAGGATTGGACCACCTATGAAAAAAAGAAAAGTCAATGGCCTACTTTTGTGGATATTAGGATAAATAAGTAAGGAATAATAATGCACAACATGGAGACAAAGAACCACCCAAAACACATCTAGCCATGGATTATCATGCTTATACCATAGTCATCAAATTAATGAATTTAAGCTGTTATTGATGTTTGCAGTGCAATATATGACCAAAACGGTGAAAAATAATGTAGTGAAGCTATTTTATTATGAAAGTTGCACAGAGACTTTGATATCAGGTTTCTGTGCTCCTGAAAGTTTCTGTGTGTGCACAGTTCGATCTTTGATAGTGTGTTTGCTTCAGTGAACAGGGATTAAACTGACTGGAACTAACTGTGCATTAAACAGTTTTAATGTTCACCTTCCAGCCAAGGCAGACCATGGTATAAAGATATATAATTTTATATGAATATTTGTAAAAAATACACTGCTGGTCAATACTTTTTTTTTTTTTTTTTTTAAATTAATACTTTTATTCAGAAAGGAAAAAGATTTTTTGTACACTAACATCCACAAGTTTGGGATTAGTGAGAAGTTAGTGGTGGCCTATTTATATAGCAAAGAATAAATAAATCAAATAAATGCTGTTCTTTTGAAATTTCTGTTTATCAAGAATCCTGAAAAAAAAAATCACAGTTTCCACAAACATATCAAGCTGCACAACTGTTTTCAAAATTGACAATAATAAGAAATGTTTCTTGAGCAGCAAATCAGCATATTAGATTGATTTCTGAAGGATCATGTGACACTGAAGACTGACTGAAAATTCAGCTTTGCCATCACAGAAATAAATTACTTATTAATATATATATTTGAGAGTTTATTTACATTTTAGCAATATTTCACAATATTACTGTTTTTACTGTATTTCTGATCAATGCAGTCTTGGCGACCATAAGAGACTTCTTTTAAAAGAATCTTACCAAGCACAAACTTTTGAATGGAAGTGTACATATAGACATTAAAAAAATGATTACATTTAGATTTACATAATAATATTTAATCATTTTAATCATTAAAATAATTTAATTTAAAAGTATAATTTAAATTAAACTTCAACAGGAATTCACAGACCATAATAAACCACTCAATTACAGCCAAGAGCATTTATCTAGACCTTTGCCATTTACCATCAAACCCCTCATTTGCAAATAAAACAAGAGTTTTGAAACTTAAAAAAATTACCTTTTTTATGCACTCATCAGTTTTGCAACTCAGTTACCTTGACTAAGGTCCGATATCCATTGCCAGGGGTCTGTGCATCCAAATCATAATGGTGATAGACAGTAGTAAAGCCAGTGATCAAAGGTTCAACAGCACGACCATGTTCCTGAATCTGCTTCATCACCCCCTTCAGACGATCAGTAGCGTCGACATTTGAAGAATTGCTCACAGATCCATCAAGAGCCAAGATAACTTCTGAACATACTGTCTGCAATGCTGCAAATACTTCCTTATGGTCCATGTCTGACAAAATGAGAGAGGCGAGAACAGAGATATCAACAATTAAAATGTCAAACAACCCAAAACACCTTCAAAGATATACAGCATCCCTATAAAATGTGAAAGGAACAGGTAACAAAACACAAACAATACAACCAACAACAAAACTGTCAGGCGATGGCCAAACAATGACATGAATATAAACTATTGTTTTCCAGAGAGAGCAGAGTCTGACAGATACCGGCCTTTGTCAACAGACACAAAGACTGAATGTGGGATCACAGCGTATTCCTGCAGCATCCAACCCTTGTGTCATCAAAGTCCAAAAGCCATGAAAAACACATGCTTAGAAGAACTCCACATTATAGTTGTAATAAATGATATTTAGTAGTTTGATGTGACACAGACTTCAAGGAAAAGCTCCTAAAAGGATTTGATTATCCTCTGCTATAATTACTGGAATAGGAGTTCCAGAACATGACGAGAACATGCAGTGCCAATGGATCGTGTTAGTCATGACACTGGATCTCAGTAGCCAAATAAAAGACCCACTTTATCATTAGATACAGTAGACTAATTAGTGGTGACATGTAATATATAAATATAAACTTTCTGCCTCAGGAAATGCAAAATTTGTAAAGGAAACCAGACTCAAACCCGGCTACGGATCATAGCTTAGAAATGAATTATTCACTTACACACTGCAGCCACTGTTACAGTTAAACTGATCCCTATTCAGCACTTTACTCAACAAACACTTAAATACTCTTGAGATTCCAATTTGCTTTCACTGTTTCACAATCAGATTGTGTGCTGGAGGAAAAAACAATCACATCTGATCAATGAAAAAAGCCCCATTGGACTTTGAACCCACCACCATGTAAATGACAAATATTAAATATTATATATACAGTATAGTATAGTGTTGAATCAGTGATTCTTCAGACTGGTGAGAAAATATACTAACTCTGTCACACAGGCTAAATGATATATAAAAAAGGAAAAAAAATAATTGTTTTTTTCTCACATAATTTTCAACAAAATGACTGCTGCAATGATGTGATGTGCAAAATAGGGTATAAAAGTTCATAAAATATGCATTATAAAATATTATTAAATCATTTATTTGAATTAATTAAAGCACAGTATTATTTTTTAAACGTTTAAACATTAATTATAAATATTTGACATTTTCATGAATGACAAGGCAAGGGGATTTTTTTGAGAAAATGGATGTAGGACGTTTGACTCAAATATAACAAACATTAAACACGTTAATTTCTTGATTGACAAACGTTTTTAAGTCGTGTAGCCGGTTTTCCTCAGTATTTATCAATAAAGGCAATAGCGTGGCCTATAATAGTAGCCAGTACTGGATACAGCATGTATAGAAAAGGATCTGGCAACCCAATTTTCCCGACGCAGCAGCACTTGCCAAACAGCTCCGGGGTGCGATATGTTGCTCATTAACTTTCTATGCGATGAAACAGATATCACGAAACGTTTTTGCGCTGTGGCCCTCCAATCACAAATTTAGATGGTCGAGACGGCAGCCTGCCCATAGAAAAGTTTTACCTAAGAAAACTGAACGGTTTGTAAAACATTGCTTACCTGCTTACCTGTCACTCAATGAACTGCGCGTGCAAGTCGCGCCTGAACTGCGGGGGATCGCTGACAGCAGCACCACACTGTCAGGACACTGTCGCAGAATGCTATCGACACTCGCGCATTTTCATATCTAAACACGGCATGATACAGGGTATCTTGTGTTTTTGCTTGCTTGTATCCTCTTCCGTGCCTGTCAAAGTTTCGACTGACCCATAGCATCATGGGTACACGAGTTCGGTGCAGAGTCCTGTGTACACGAGTGACGCGACACGAGCGCTACCATTGCAATCAACGCCAAATATCAAAGACTTTATTTATAGTCTTAAAGGGACTTTGCTACTATGCACTATTCCACTTTAGAAGCTATAGTATAGATGGCGTGGTAGAAAATAATATAAAGCCTTTATATAAAAATATAGTCTTTCGCTAATATAGCATACATAGGCCTACATCAGCATAATATATATATTTTTTATCGATTAGTACAGTTTACATGTATTTTCAGCACAAGAGTATTTTTCATTAATTTTTTTTTATGTTTTTGAACCCTATAGCATATCCGCATTTTACATATTTGCTATTAATAGGCTGTTTAATGGCAGTTTAGGCTACGCAGCGTGATAAATTATAGTAATTAATAAATTATATTAGATAATGCACTAATGATACATATGCTAATAGCTATATAGGCCTATTAACTTTAAGGTATGTCATATATAGAGAAACTTAACTGACATAACAGAAATAAGTCCATCCTGTGAAATATTCATTGAAGTAAAAACTGAACTTACCCTGGTCTTATACCTCGCATGAAAATATTAAATTATATTATATAATGTATTACACTAAGAAGCCATTAATGAAGTCTCCAACTATAGAAAACCGTTATATTTAAGGAATCAATTAAATAATATTTTAAATATATATATTTAAATGGTTTCTTTTTTTTTTTTTTTTTTTTCTCACAGTTAAATGATCACAGTGAGCACAGAGTGGCAGTCATTACCAAGATATTTGATCCCATGTTCAGCCTCATTCTCACCTGACACCCTCTGCTGGTCAAAGAGAAAACTGACTCCTCTCCGGATGATCCTGAGGACAGAATTCCTAAACTTATTTTAGATGAGTGTAAACCAGTGTGTTGTGAAAGTATAAAAATGCATATATATATATATATATATATATATATATATATATATATATATATAATATATATATATATATATATATATATATATATATTTACACTGCCCTCCAAAAGTTTGGAAATGCCCTAGAAATGTGGGGTTTTGTACAATATTGGCATGAATCCTTTTTAATTTGTGATAATTTTGCACTGATAAGGGACAACACAAACTACGAAAACATATTTTATTATATAAAAGTTTATACATAGAAAAAAACTTAAATTTTCGATTTAACAAAATATCCACCATTAGCAGCTATCTGACCTAAACTGGGTTCTAATTGGTTCATTGTATTCTAAACTTTTCTAAACTTCTAAACTTGGCAATCAGTTGTTGAAGCTATTAAGGTGTGCTGACCCAAAAATCTTTTACAAACCTGGGCCAAGTTTAAACCAGTAACCAGACATCACAGCTGGCAAAGAGGCATGTCTGAGTTTGACATGTATATATTGCCATTATTATGTAATCAAACTGAAAATTATTATTGCTGGTCTTCAAAGATAATGTCAAGTTACTGTAATGTATTTGCACCAAAAAAAAAAAAAAAAAAAAAAAAAGATAAGGATTTATGCTGATATTGTCCAAAACCACACTTTGCCAGGGGTGTTTTCAAACATTTGGAGGGCAGTGTATAAATATATATATTAGAATTTGTCTCATTTTGAGCCCTTGGATCAAAATAACATACGAACATAATGTGGTCACATGCATTTCTTACTACCAAATTATATAGGGGACCCCTGAGTATTTTGCTGTGTATTTTCTCCAAGGAGATGAATAAAGTTTTATCTTATCTTTCTTATCTCATCTATAAAGAGGCAGCTTCCAGTTTGTCTATTTTAGGATTGCTTATAATACTTTCATAATGAATAGCCCTCAATGACTTACAAATTCTTCACTTTTTTAAAAGCTTCTTTGACAGATAGAAAAGATTTAACAGGGCGCTCAATCCCTTGATGTCCCACTGTACATATATATATATATATATATATATATATATATATATATATATATATATATAGTGCTCAGCGTAAATGAGTACACCCCCTTTGAAAAGTAACATTTTAAACAATATCTCAATGAACACAAAGACAATTTCCAAAATGTTGACAAGACTAAGTTTAATATAACATAAAACAACTCTTTTCTTATAGTTTGCATATTATTTATGAACATCTTATCTTATCTTATATTATCTTTAAAGGGGCATTTAAAATGCCTATTTTTAAGACTCATAACAGCTTCTATTTTTGGCAATTTTTAAAATAAAGCTTTCAATTTTTTTAATGCAAATTGTTCACTTAAACATGTTCTCCTCAAAAAGGTCAAACTTATCAATACCTTCTTATTTAGATTATAAGGTTAATGCTGTGTTGCTCTATAATGCAGTTGTGAGTGAGAAAGGCCCGTGGTTTACCAGCGTTTAGTATAACTGTATGGGAGGTATTGACACCTCTTGCTCAGGAAGGCATGTATCCAGTTGCAAAGTGAGGTGGTTATTCCAAGTATCTAAAGTTTGTTTCTTAGTATCTGTGGGATGAATAAGTTCTGATTCCAGGCTTTATTGAGCCAGTCACCAATCAAACCAAAATGCAAATCAAAGAAGGATTCAGTTTTGATGGATAACATGACCACTATACCTTATGAAACATCTACAATAATGTAATGAAATTGACAATTTATAGGTTGCTGCAAAACATTTAATACATAGGTATTAATATGTAACATTTATAGGTACAAAACGTACATTTTTGTTGCTGAAACGTACAATATAGATGTACTTGACAACATTGAAACATAATTACGTATTTACAGCTAAAAGTACTTTTATATCATAAAAATATTTTGTATAGTTGCCCTTTTACCATTTTATAGATACATTTTAGATCCCTTAACCCTACCCCCAAAACCAAACATAAACATTTTATAGAGGATATAAAAAGAAAATATAAAACGTAATGGACAGAATTGTGTAGGAAAATTACAATTTTAGTAACAATATAGCATTAAAAAGATATTTTGAGCCACTAATCCCACTAAATCTAAATCTAAATCTACCCATAAACATTTCTCAAAAAATATGCAGTTATAAAAAAAAACATAACAGACAGACAAGTGTAATCACAATAAATGATGTTTTATTAACAAAGTTTGGGAGAAGCATGTTTAGATAATCAACCTAATTAGCATGATAGGTGGTATATATATTACCTCTATCCAGCGACCGTTTTCCCAGCATTTGGCCCCACCCGATTGCTGTCATGTCCGAGATCGAAATCTTTCATTCCAATGACAGATCTCACTTATACTCAGATCCCCTGTGTTGATCAACTCAGATGTGCCGTTCTCACAGAGAATGAATAAAGCCCAGCTTTACGATCTGTACTTCTCCTTGCAATCAGTCAACCTCTCTCCTAAATCCACTTCAGCATACAAGGCAGCCAATAGAGCACAGCAAAGCCTGCAGGGCCCCAAACTCGAATCTCTTAAAGCAGAACTTTTTTTACCTTCATAAAAAGTTTTCTAAGCCCTTCCGATGGTTAATTGACTTGTAGTGGTGTGTTTGAGGCGAGCACTAACCCCATCTGGCACGTCTACGCCAGAATACAGCACTTGCAAGTTGAGCTGCATCGACCCGACACAATCTCGCCTCATGTTCACGTTCACGCGAGAGTGACAAAATGCTTTACGGTAATTCAAAAACTATGTATATATTATGACTTTATAAGACAATTTCGAAAATTACCCACCTCCATCGAGATTTCTTGTACTGTATTTGCAAAACTACTGCGCTGGTGAGCGTTGTAGTCGTTGTAGTCCAGAGCTGCGCTTGGAGTATTTACGAACAGTGTGATTCACTGAAGGAAACTGTAGGGGGAGCTTCGCAAATCTTACTGAGTTCCGCTTTAACACCACCATCTTCCTCCCGCACAAGATCTGGCCCTCCTCGAGTGTCATGCCGCAGCAGCAGGCCTTCAGCAAGCCTGGGCCATGCCCCAGATTCCACCACTGCAAAACCTCACTCGCCTCCCTCTTCTGATGTTTATGCTATTATAGTATTTTAGCCTTTTTTGGCTTTCCCAGATGCTCATAACTCACCTTAACTTCTTACTTCAACCCTAAAATCCACCCTCACATCGCAGATGTATCAGTGCTTGATAGTGAAACCATCTCCTATTTTATCAAACAAAGGAAATGTAGACAGACCAAACAAAAAAAAAAGGCGACATAATTTACATTTTCAACCTCTCGTCACCTATCCTGTTTTAGCTGTGGCAGAAAGGCCACTAGGGCTAAAAACACCGCTTTCAGTTCCAAGCGGTTTATGTGCCACCTGCTCTGTGACTCTGATCACAGACCTGAGGTTGGAATGCCCTTGCATGCTGCGCCCCAGCCCAAAGTCGACGCATCTGTCATAACCACAGTGCGTGCTGTCACCAGTCCCAAGAGGACCCTGTCTCTGAACATATCTGGGTCGCACCAAGGTCTCAGAGCACTGACGCAGGTGTGCATGATCACAATGTGCATATAACCTGAGATCCATGCTCTCAATGGGACTCGAGTTTTCAGCCATAACTGCAGCAGCCTTATTTGTAGAAGACCCAGGTGGCAAACTAATGATGCCAAAGCCATAAGTCCCAGGAGCCTCTGGAACAGACTTGCCTGGTCTGAAGTGCAGAGCTGAAGTGATGGTCTCTATGCGAGAGGCAAGCTCGCATCTCCAGCAAGTTGAAATACATGCCCAGGTATGTTATAGACTGACTCTGGGTGAGTGTGCTCTTTTGCATGTTCACACACGGCCCTAGGGAGTCCAGATGGCGCAGTAGCATATCCATATGGCTGATAAGCACATCTTGTGAATGGGCTAAAGTTAGTCCAATTTTCCAGATAATTCAGAATACGAAAGAGGCCGGAGGGAGTAATTGGCGCGTTGAGGAGCGTCTTGTGGTCGGTGTCCTTCAGGTCAACTAGGGTGAGCCATAGGTGCCTGTGAAGGACCACCATAAAGCCCATGGATCATCCAATGGCCTGGGCCAAGCGCTTGGTTGTCATCAGCATGAAGTCGGTCACCGCACACAGGTCTTTCACCCCATCTGCGGTGACGCTGCCGCATCCATGGATTGCAGGAGCATCGCTTGAAATACCTGCAGAACCGCCATCACGTGCAGTGTGGACACCTTTTCGCCGGCGAACGCGTAACCCTTATCAGCAAGGTGTGCAGTCAGTCTGCAGGATTTGGACGGTAAGCTGAGGTCCACGCCCAGTGTAGTCAAAGAAGGGCATAAGTGAAGGGTGATGGTCTTCTCGACTGGGGGCATGCGCACAAACCCATGGGCTTCCACTGAAGCATGGACGCCGCAACTGTAGTGCAGACCACAACTTCACCACATGCTCGTGGATGTCCGGGAAAAAAGGTAACTTTCTCCTTGGACTGGAAGTATTCCTCCTGGCAGGTTCCTCTGAAGCATCCCAGTTAAGGTCGAGTTCCTTAACCCTTTGACGCGTAACCCTAGAGACGGACGCGCGCAGCGCTTTTCATATATTACATATATGCAGTGTTTTCAACCAAATAATGTTTTTTTTAGGTTTCAGACATTTAAATACACATGAGTACTAACAAAACAATATATTTAGAGTTTGTAAAATACACAATGATGTCTATAGACCTTATGTAGCCCCGCCCCTTTTCAGCGTTGCGCTCGTTGTCTTTTGACTTCCGGTTTGTATTTCCACAGCGATATTACATTTATGAATGAACTGCTCGTTTTAAACTCTTCCCGAACTACTGACATTTGTTAAGACATCTGCTTTAAACATAACAATGCTCATGATAACTTTCATTAACTCTACAACAAGTAAATCCACTTAACCAACAAATTATTCTTTGACAGCGATGCCATAGAAATGTACAGAGCTACCTCAAAACGGAAGTTCAAAGACAATATTATAAAGATGGCGGCGCGCTTATTTCTCTGGTAAATAAGGTCTATAGAAGCGGAAATAACAACCCTTTCCATTATAATTAGACGACATGTTTTATTCATAACAGATACACATTGTGAAAGTAACTTTAAAGCTTACTTTATTCTTCCCCAGTTCACCGACTCACTTAGTTTCATGTATTTCGGGAGAAGTGGATAAATTCACGGGTTGTAAATCCAACAGATCCGATTCTCTGTGCGGCGCAAACATGGTGGCGCCCATCGCGCATATGGCTCAACTAACATGATCGTTATAAAGGTGTTTAAACAGCAAAACACATCCACTTGCACATATTTGGCAATCGGAATATTAGATATGTCATGCTATAGTTAACAAATTTGTGAATATTTTGAATAAAAAAGGAAAAATTAAATGAAAGCAGATCATCAGTCATTCAGCGCTGCGGTGTGTCACGTAACAAACAATGACACGTCACCATGGAAACCATAAAGCGATACGTTCTAAATAACGGTCGCCTTAAAAAAACTCACGCTGGGGGGTCAGCCAGAATATTTTAAACTTACGTGCGAAAGGGTTAACTGCTTTTGCAAAGACCCTGGCAAGCTCATCATGGAGGTCAGCAGGGCCCTCAGTGTCGGGGTGATCTCGCTCCGACTCTGCCCAATTCTTCTCCGAAGCCGAAATGGACATGGAGTCCTCTTCCTCATCAGCGCCGAAAGAGACGAAGTCCGCAACGGTGGGAGGTGCTTGAAAGCTCTCGTCCGAGAAGAGGGGGAATGGGGAATGGGGTGTAGGCCGAGGACGACGGCCAGAGGTAGAGTCGTCTTCATTCCGAGGAGGGGGAAGGCCCACCAGTGGCTCACTGGCGGCAGTGGGTCTTGTTCCCATAAGGTCATGAGCGAGATCCCTCTGAGCTCTTAAGACATGAACCTGCAGGTCCGCGCAGTGGATACAATCCGAGTCAGAAAAGGCAGCCTCAGCATGGGCCAGGCAGGTGATGCAGTGCTTGTGGGAGTCTGGCGGATTCTACAGAATGTTGCCATCAGATGCTGTGAAGACCGATGTATCTTCTGTTGTGTCTTTGACGATGACAGTAGCATGAAAGAGAAGATTCTAACGCAATTGTCGTTCCACTGCATTATACACTGCCTGTCAGTATTTGCATATTTAACAAAACAATTAGCCAGTTAATTTAATGGGCATTATCCTATAAGAATTCAAGAATTTCAGAGAAGGGGAGGAATTCCCGCAGTGCAGCTGATGCAATTTCACAAGGGGACAGCCCCTTTCTCACCACATCAGGGAAATGAGTAGAACCTGTCATTGGGGACCATATTTAAATCTACTTCCTACATCATTCATTTAAATTGCGCTGGTTGGTACTGAACTCTGTGCTTTGGTCGATACTGGTTCAGGTCTGTCTCTCATTACTGATGACTGTTGTAGATCGAGTCCAGCTTTGTCTACTTAGTCTATCAGTAAGTCATTTGTTTTAGTGTCATCGGTTACTGGACAGCTATTGGATATAATTGGCTCTGTAATAGCTCCAATACATATTGGAGATGTTACATTTTCTCATGTCACTTTTTCCATGTGGTACGCACAGCTACTCATCCTGTTCTCATAGGATGGAATTTCTTAATTGAACACACTGTTACCGTTGACATACCACATGCACGTTTACAACTGTATAACACTTAAAGGGGCTCTATGTAATAATGACACCCAGTGTTCAAAATAGGTACTGCAGTCCAAATTCAAAATATTGTTTGGCCCGCCCCCTCGTTCAAAGATGCGGGTTGCCAGCTTTTACAGCATATGGTTGCCAGCAACAATAGGGAGCGCAATTGACAATGAAAGCTAAGGAGACTTAAACACTGTAAGATGTAAGCTTAAACACTGTAAGACTTAAACACTGTAAATTATCTGTTTTGATATGCTGTTGTTCATAGAGATATTTAGATGGATTCAGAGGCTTTTTAGTAGAGATGCACCGATTGCAATTTTCTTGGCCGATTCCGATTTTTTGTTGGTGTGATCGGCCGATCCCTATTTTTTGCCGATTCCGATTTTCTTTCTAAGAACTATAAATGACAACATATACAAACAAAAATCTACTTTTCTTCAATGCAGAGTTTTATTTTCATAAAAAAAACAAGTAAAAGTCAGTAATAAAATATAAACAGCTCAAATAAATGCAATAGAATAAAGAGCTATGAAACTAAGTTTTTCGGGTTAACTGGGTTTTTATTCAGGTAAGAAATATAACAGAAATTAAAGTAATCAATTGTGTTATTTTGCATTGGTTACCTTAATTTCTATAGTCTTTATTGCAAATAATTCTTACCATTAAAGTTATAAAACGTATTCAGTCAAGAGAAGAAAGTGATTTTCTTTGTCTTTTGTTGTTTGATTAACATGACAGACAGACAGCAGGAATATTGGACTGCTGTCCCTTTAAGAGTTTATGAACGGTGTTCAACGGACCCAATACTGTTACACACAACATGAGTTCACTTTCTTAGCTATTTAACGATTAAAACCTGACAGTGTTTATCTGTGTACTCGCCAAGATTGCCTGTGCCGCTGGTTTTGACATACTTTTGCATGTATTTGACAGTTTAAGCTCAGTAAGCCACTCATTTTGGTACGTTACTTGTGACTCTGTTTGACTTCTGTCTCTGTTCGTGGCTTGTCCGATCCACCGCTCAGTGGTGCGCGCACTTTTGGTGTGTCCGCGAAACCTGCGGGAATGACTAAAATCATGCACAATACAAGCACTACTTACCGGAGCGAATTAGACGAGAGAGAGGAGGCGCCCGCGCGGGTGTGTGTCACTTCACCGTGACAGAGAAGCGAGCGGGAACGCGCAGCTGACGTTATTGCCTGATTCTCTGACCCAGTTCGTTTGCTGGTTTCCATGGTTGTAATACGCGGTGTTTTCCGCCAACTGGCAACCTGTGATGTCGAAATACTATTGGATAAACTGCAGCACGAGGTTTCGCACAGACCAAAACAAAAACAGACATTCCGACAAGGAACGCACATTTTCAAAGTAGAATATCTGGCTGTAGCATTGTTTTTCTCATAAACAAGTAGGTGAACTTGGCATGTTTCCTAAATATAAGCAAACATATTGGGGTATTTTTATGCTTTATTAAATTTTTTTTGCTGTATTTTTATCGTTTCTTCATCGCTGCGCTTTGTTCCTTACAGCTGCGGATTCCACCCGCTCCTTCTCTTATTAACTCCTACTTGGTTTCTGCCGCTATCGACTCCTTCCTGGACTCTCCCGTTTTTTGCTCCAGCTGGCTCCTGTGTTTCTCCCCTGTGCCTGCCCTGTGCCCAGCTCCTAAGCCCCCTCCGGCCCTTTTATGTTGGACTTTGTGCCATCTAGATGGGTGGAATTATAAGGCACTACCTGGGTTTTGTGTCTGTTTGGGTGGGTTTTGATATGATATGACAGAATCAAGACATTATGCCACGATTTCAATATTCATAAAGATTCGTACACATTTACGTTTTAGTGCTGTCAATACGTCAATACTGTATGTTTCAGTGTTTATGGAAACGTAAGTAACTGTACGTGTGGTAGAACCACACTTTATGTAAAATACATATGAATACTCATGGGATTACGTTGAGAATACAAGGCTATTTTTGAATGGAAAAGATTTGAAGATTTTGAAGAAAAGAAGATTTGAGCCCCCTTAATGGCCACGTTCACACAGCAGCAGAATACGGTTGTCAGTCCTGTATTTGAATCCTTAATACGGTTGCGTTCACACACAGTACGGTTATTTACAGGACATTCTATAACCGAACTCACACCTGTTAATTTTCAGGACTCACAACCGCATTCTCGGAATATTCGCGCTGTGTGAACGGAACAGGACTGGACAACTAGTTGTCTGTCACGTCATACAGAGCGAGAGAGCCGGTGTTTTGTGTGTGATTTCGCTTTCGGTAACTTACTGAGACAGAGATGTGAGCTGTGCGTCATCTTAAGGTGTTAGACTGTTCTCCACCGGAGCGGCTCATGTCAGTCTTGTGTTTCTTCTCGAATGTCGCAAAGGATGTGATTCACACCTGTTAAATAAATGCGGTTGTTAATCCCAAAAAATGACTGTGTGAACGTGGCCATTGAGTCGGTGTTCTGACGTAGAACCTTGAAGCGCTGAATGTAAACAACATAGGAGAATGACACTGAAGAGAAGATATTGTTGAATAAAGTTGTTATTTAAAGTTGAACCACTGCAGTCATGTGAACTATTTTAACAATATCTTTATACCTTTCTGGACCTTGAAAGTGATGGTTAAATTGCTGTCTATGGAGGAGTCAGACAGCTCTTGGATTTCATCAAAAATATCTTAATTTGTGTTCTGAAGATGAACGAAGGTCTTACGGGTTTGGAATGACATGAGGGTAATTAATGACAGAATTGTCATTTTTGGGTGAACTAATCCTTTAACCTCTTCTTGACCATGCTCATCAGAGCTGTCAAAGCAGTCCTGCAGATCTCATCTCACTCCCTAAGGCCACACTTTGATGTTGTTGGTACTTTTGAATATGGGTATTAAGAGCACACTGGTCTGAATGGTGGGGTAGGGGAGTGGCTTTATCTTTCATCTTTGATCAACTGCACCACGTTTGGCTGTTTGAAGGCAGCACAAAGAGTTGTTGTCTATGATGACCAAATGGAAATTTTCAGTTGCCCATTTGATTCAATAGCTTTAGTTTTATGGTAGGCTACTACAATTCCTGTCATTCCTCCTTGCATTAAAGTCTGTAAGAAGGTAAGGAGACATCCTTTTGCTGGTCCACAAGTCATTATTCACTGAAAATCTTGTCTTTCATCCAAGTTCTCAAATCTTGTTTGTGTTTATGCATGTTAAAATCAGAGCCAATCAACTTTTTGTGGAATTTCTTTACATTCTCCTTATTCTATATATGAGCAATATCAGTATAAGTAGCCATGCGATATCGCTCTATATCAGCAAGGCTGTGATTCGGCCATAGACATTTATAGCTGTGCTGATACATACTGCATGGCTACAAGTGTGATATTGCATTTATACAAACAGTTTGATGGCACAATAAATAAATAAGAAACAACAACAACGGAGAAACAAATAGGGAACAACAACGGAGTGTCTTTAAAAATAGAGCCCGACCGATATATCGGCCGGCCGATATGAGCTAATTGCATTTAAATCGGCATCGGCGTTTATAACGGCCGATAAACTGAGAAACAGAGTCTCTGCTTCACTCATGTTATGAGTGTTGCATAGTTTGCCCACCAGGGGAGCTTCACTCCCCATTGACAACAGCGCCAGAAATCACACAGAAGAAAGCTTCAGCCGAGCCTTTTGACAGTGAGTCTGTCGTTCGTCATGTGAAATGATTGTAGATTTAGTTCATAGGTAACACGTTAGAATAATGGTCATTAGTTAACATTAATGTATTAACTAACATGAACTAACCATGAGCAGTTCATTGTTACTAATTTGTTCTTTTTGTTAAATAAGTTAATAAAAATACAGCTGTTCATGGTTTGTTCATGTTAGTTTACGGTGCATTAACTAATGTTAACAAGATTTTAATAATGTATTAGTAAATGTTGAAATTAACATTAACAAAGATAAATAAATGCTTTATAAGTGCAGTTCATTATTAGTTCATTTAACTAATTAGTTAACTAATGTTAACTAATGACCATTTTCTAAAGTGTTACCAGTTCATACACTGTATATAAAAACAGTGTGGTAGTTCTAGCTAACGGTCCTATCATTATCACTTCTAAATATTCTGAACATCACTTACAGCCGCTAATGCATTGCTATATTAGATTAGCCACAAAGCTAATACCATGTTTATCAGTGGAGAGCGCGAACGTTAATAAGAGGTCAAACTTACGTTAGCGTTTAACTTATTCTAAATATATCTGCAGTGTTTCCCATTTAACTTATTTTAATTTTATTTTCAATTCATTGACATGGTTTTGTGGAATATTGAATTTGTTTGGTATAGCTCTTTTACTTAGTATTATAATTTATTTACAGTATACACACAGACTGTTAAAACCAGCTTCAACTGGAAGTAAGTAAAACTGTTAAATGTTTAAAACCAGACTGTTTTTTGATCATTAAAAAATATATACTTTTGATGTGCAATTGTTTAGTCATTGAGACTGTAATCTAAGCTTTTTTTTAACATAATCCCTTCTGGAAAATGGTTTAAAGCCCACATACATAGAACAGGCAGATTTTTGCTATTGAATGTTGTGTAAGTGTAGTTTATAGGAAATGGGTCTAATATCCAGTTTATTTTCAAAATCAAAATATCGGCTTATAAATCGGCTCTTTTCGAGTTAATATCGGCATCGGCCCCCAAAAATCCATATCGGTCGGGCTCTACTTTAAAAATCTTCTTTTGTGTGGAACTACTTCCTTCTGCCACGGATTCACATCTCACATTTACAGTTTAACAGTTGAGCCCAAGCCTCCATTGCTAATTCTAAAATGTCACTTTAGAACTAGCAACGAAGGGGTTGATTCATTCAATCTTATTTTATTATGTAGAGTACAACATTATGAGAGAGATCAACTAAGTGAGTGCATTACCAGCATCTAGCTGATATTCTTCAGGTCAATCTTATATTCATAATCACAAAATCAGTGTCTGCTGAGGAAAAGCGTTATCTTTGGCTTTGTGCTTTTAACAGTTAAGGGGGATTTCCCATGACAGTGCTAGTCAATGCATTTGTAAGTTGCTTCTTATAAGGTGTTGTGTAAAGTAAAAACAACATCCTTGTTTACAACTTTGTTTCAGTCCCTTTCAATATAAAAGTCTTTGCTACTGACTCACTCATAAAGATGGTCTTTGCTGCCATCTAATGGCGCAATAAAGTAACTTTCACTGAAGTAGAAATCCGGACCCTTTCTCAATACGACAAATACCACATTTATAGAAAAATAATATTTAAATAAACAATATTAGCCATTATAAAAGTACAAGAAAATTTTACAATAGGAAATAAATACAAGCAAACAGTCAAAAGTACAAAAGCAGTGCTAGTTATAGTACAGGATTTCAGTTAAATACAAACATAAAGTTATGAAGCTTAAAGGGGTCATATCATGAAAATATGACTTTCCTGTGTTTAAGTGCTATAATCGGGTCTCTGGTGCATCTACCAGCACAGAAAAATGTGAAAAAGGACAACCCAGTAACTTTGTTTTGGTAAGCCTTTCTCTAAAAGCATGTGAAAAATCGAGCCGTTCTGATTTCGCTCCTAAGACGCAGAATTTCACTTGCGCATAGACAACAACTTTCCACTTCACTACACTCTAAACTTGCTCCACACCCACACATACAGCAGACAATGTCAGAGACAGAAGTTGCTACCTCTAATATCTATGCCCCGTTGAAAAATAAGTTACAATTTGCAGTATGGCAATACTTTAGATAGAGAAAAACAAACGCGGGGCTGTCCTCGAGTGTAGATATCCAAAAACAATGCGGGCGCAAAGTAGGCCTACCTGCAAAAGGAGGAAACACATCGAACATGTTCACCTATATTCGAGAACACCATCCGTGTAGATGCAGGTATGTTCCGTTTATAACTTAGGTCGTATGATATGCGTGATGGAGAGGGAATCAAGGAATCCAGTCATGAAAATGGAATGTACAGTATAACGCAGCGATGTCAGGTAAAAACGCGCGATTTGTTGGACTTATGAATAAAACGAAAGCGGAGCTGTACAATAAATCAAATCGCGACATGGTCTAGGCGGGGTCTTTGAATATTAAACGCAAACAGACTGCTGTATAAATATATCTGTCTGTTTAACGTGTCTGCCTGTGTGAATGAGCTGTGCTGTTTCGTGCACTACATACTTAAGTATGCGCGGCGCTCTTATTGTTTTTTCAGTGTTTGACGTCTCGTTATCTGAGGACATGAACACAAACATATCCAAGGTTGCTCTGAGCGCTTAAAGGTGCTAAAGAGGATGTTTTGTTTTATACATTTTTGCAATATTACTTGATACTGTCTTTACTAACTGATAAAAGACTATTTATTAGCTGCACTGAAAGTAATATTATTAATATACATCATCTGTGCACGAGGTAGGGCCTTAAAAACATCAGCCAATCGTTTACGCGATCATCACGTAAACGATTGGCCCTCTGGCTTGTCAATCACTGCCGTGACGTTCCTTGTGAGAGACGTGCGCAGCTGCGTGCACCAGTAACTTTCCACACTCCACAGGCACTGCATGCAATGTTTTTGTCAGGAGACAGGAGTAACAACTGCAGATTATGAGTTACCTGCGGTAAGTCCGACATAATGAATCCACTAACATGACACTGCGAATGCCGGTGGTAAACACTCGTGTTCCAGTACTCGTGCACGAGTTTTGGGAGGCTTTCCTTTGAAATGAGCTGTGAAGGAGGGGGGTTGTTCTTACGCATGCGCTCATTTCAAAAACTCAGTAACAGTCTTTGGATTCTCAGTCGACGAAAAAATCCTCTCTATCACCTTTAATGAGCATTTCATCATTTTATTTGAGAAAAACCATTGTCAAATACACTGAAACTCAAAGCTCTTCACTACATCCCGTCAAAATAAAAGACCGCTTTTTAACCCGAAGTTTTTAACTCGAAACTGAAATGTATTATAATTGTTAAATAAAATGTACTTCTCAAAATAATAATAAAAAGGTTAATTTAATTTACATCATTTTTGATAATATTTGTATTAAAAAATAAAAGCCAGAAAAATTAAGTCAAAGCAGAATTTCTGAGTTTTAATTATTATTAGCAAAACTCTGCAGCACTCAAGAATGACCCTGAGCTCGTAATATGTCTCAGCTATGTAAACATTATCACTGATCTGTTAATGGCTATAATATCAAACATATGAGTCTCCATAAACTCCTGGCATCTGAGCCACTAAGGACGCAGTTGTGTAATTTTATTTATGAAGGGAATGTGGCTAGATAAATTTATATAGCAGTATGTGTAAGTCATTAACACTAGAATGCTTCACACAATTGTCAGTAAAACACAGGATTTGCACAGAAATTGATTCTAAAAGATGGATCGATACCAACTTATCCAATTTCATATATATTTATTTCGGAATGTTTGCAAATTTTCCTCCTGAATGTGTTTACGTTAAAGTGGCTAAAGTTACCATTGTTTCTTACTGTATTCACGGAGACCAGAGCCATTTTGTTATTTTCATTTTTTAACCCGAAAACACTTACAGTCTGTATAATTCATAAACGCATCTTCATTCTTATTGAATCTCTCCAACAGTGTGTAGCTTTGGGCACGTTAGCCGTGCAGCACGCAATCAAAATCATTCAGAATCATATTTTAGCAAACATTCACAAAATACATGCCAAAACTATGTTATATGCTGCACCAAGAACAGTTTGTAATGATGCATTTTGCAAGTTATATTTGCTGTGTGAGCTACTGTATTATGTATGCCTCAGTGTATTGGAATGACGAGCGAGCTTGGGGGCAGGGAGCATGAGCTCATTTGCATTTAAAGCAACCCACCCACAAAAATGGCTTGATTTTGCTCACACCCAAAAAAATTTGACAAGCTAATAAATGATCTGTGGGGTATTTTGAGCTGAAACTTCACAGACATATTCTGGGGACACCAGAGAATTATATTATGTCTTGCCAAAAGGGGCATAATAGGTCACCTTAAACTTTGCCCTTAGCCAAATCGATTTGCTCTGGAACAAGTAATAGAAAGACTGTCCAAAGACTGTCCATTTGATATACCCAAAATGAATTATACCTCATGTTTAAAATATAAGAGCCAGCAGCAAACTCCTGACAGACTGGCCGAGATAAAGCTGTTATATATGACGAATACTACTTTTATTGTGAGAAAAAAGACAATAAATACTTTGTTACAAAAATAATATGTTACAAATATTGTCAAATTCTTCTGAAAAAATACACTACGGTTTCAACAAAAATATTATGTAGCACAACTGTTTTCATCATTGATAATAAGAATTGTGTCTTGTGATTACTGAATGATCACTGAAGACTGGAGACTGTTGAAAATTCAGCTTTGCCATCACAGGAATAAATTACATTTTAAAATTAATAAAATATAAAACAGGTATTTTACATTATACTAAAAGTTCACAATATTACAGTTTTTTTTTTTTTTTTACTGTATTTTGAGCAAATAAATGCAACTTTAGTAAGCATTAAAAATTCTTTCAGAAATATCTTACTGACCCCCAGACTTTAGTGTATATATTTAGCAGTATTAATTAAATTAAACTTTCCAAGAAAAGGAGTGCGGTCAGCTTTCATGTAACAAATTGACTACCCATAGATCTACTATGACACTATTGCCACAACATGCTTTATTGTGTAAACTTCACTCGTCTGATTCACCCCACATGTCAAACTCTTGTGTGCATTTTAATCCTCAAGTTGTAACTTTTAAAACATTTTCTCATCTTAAATACATCACCAAAACATTCCCAGTAAGATGTGTGAATTAATGACATTCTGCAGATGTTAATGTTAAAATGTCCTGATTAGGTCCAGACTGAGATAAGATTTAAAAAATGTCAAATTGTCCTCATATTTTGGCAGTGCAATCAAAAGTCAGAGATTTCAATAGGAAATCTCTGACGTAAAAAGGAATAGGAATAAAACATTTCCAGTGATCTGATTTGTTTAAATTTCTTCCTTAAGATTCTTAAGAACCTCAGAGATAAAGTTTTTTTGTTTGTTTTTGTTTTTAAACAAAGATATATTTTTAAAGCTTACTGGTTGATAAAAATACTGTTGCAGGAACAACAATGGATGTTGATCAAGGAACATGTCCTGCTTGTGTAAATCACATGAAGCTTCAGGCTTAAATGTTCTTCCCATCACGATACCTTACATTGCACATACCATCATTTACACTAAAACAAAACTGTTTAGTCACCTCTAGAAAAATAGCTTTAATGGAGTCCTATGTAGAACCCTAGGGTTTTTGACTCAATAATATAAACCTTTTGCAAATTAAATGCACATTTGTTCTTTAAAACAAAGGATTTGCACGCTCATTTATTTTCTGAGAGAATGGAGGGAGGGAAATTTCTGTGAAAATGCTACACTCCTCATTCTTGTGAGTCATCCTTTTATAATCCCATCAAAGCAAACAGACCTCATTGTTTTCTGACTTTGATTTTTCCACATTCAGATTTGATCCTGAAATGAAAAGATCAACATTTAGTTGACAGAAACAGTGTTTTCCAGCACAACAGCGATGTTTGATTGCACCACTGATTGACTGGACAGTAAAATACACATGACAGGTGTGTCCTCATGTAAATACAGGTCAATACAGGTTCATGGTGTTCTGACCTTTTTCTAAATTAGCTGTAAAATGAACTTTCCTGCTAGCTGAGAAGTCCTTCACTGGTAACAGTAAATATTAGCAAGCCACTCAGGAGGCTTGTTAATGGCCAAGCCCTCGTTCCTGTGACACAACCAGTTTCATGAAGTCAAAATAATACAGTGTGTTCCACCTTCAAACATGGGCTGAAAGACATGCGCTCAGGGTGCATGGGGAGTCTATGGTACTGCAAAAGCTTTCTTGTTTATTATTTGTTGCCCTAACAAAGTTAGCGGGAAGTAAAAGACAGAGAGTGAGGGTTTTTGTTTCATTGGAGTATGTGAAGGAAGTCCCAGAATTCTCTCTGTGCTAAAAATAAATTGATTAATATGGACTATGAAAATATGATTTATGAGCATGACAAAGCTTTTTCAGGTGCATTTTAACTATAGTTTTAAAGGGTTAGGGGTCACCCAAAACTGAAAATTCTGTCATTAATTACTCACCCTCATGCCGTTCCACACCTGTAAGACCTTCATTCATCTTCGGAACACAAATTAAGATATTTTTGATAAAATCCGATGGCTCAGTGAGGGCTGCATTGCCAGCAAGACAAATTAACACTTTCAATGCCCAGAAAGCTACTAAAGACCTATTTAAAACAGTTCATGTGACTACAGTGGTTCAACCTTAAGGTTATGAAGTGACGAGAATACTTTAATAACAAAATAACGACTTTATTCAACAATATCTAGTCATGGCTGATTTCAAAACACTGCTTCATGAAGTTTCGAAGCTTTACGAATCTTTTGTTTCGAATCAGTGGAGCGTGTATCAAACTGCCAAAGTAATGTGATTTCAATAAACAAGGCTTACATCATAAGTGTTTCGAAACTTTCTGAAATGTTAAAGGATTAGTCTACTTTCAAATAAACTTTTCCTGATAATTTACTCACCCCCATGTCATCCAAGATGTTCATGTCTTTCTTTCGTCAGTCGAAAAGAAATTGAGGTTTTGGATGAAAACATTCCAGGATTTTTCTCCTTATAGTGGACTTCAGTGGCCTCCAGACGGTTGAAGGTCAAAATTACAGTTTCAGTGCAGCTTCAAAGGGCTTTAAACGATACCAGACGAGGAATAAGGCTCTTATCTAGCGAAATGATTGGTGATTTTCGAAAAAAAATTAAATGTATATGCTTTATATAAACAAATGTTCGTCTTAAGTGCTTCCGCCAAAATTGAATTTTCGCATTCTTCAAAAAGCTTATGCTGTACTTCCTACGGCTTCCCTGTTCTACTTATGGAAAAAATGGAGCTGGCGCTGAGTTCGTTCCGTAAGTAGAATAGAGCTGCACTGAAACTGTAATTTTGACCTTCAACCGTCTGGAGGCCATTGAAGTCCTGGAATCCTGGAATGTTTTCATCAAAAACCTTAATTTCTTTTCGACTGAAGAAAGAAAGATCTTGGATGACATGGGGGTGAGTAAATTATCAGAAAAAGTTTATTTGAAAGTGAACTAATCCTTTAATGGTTCATGTGACTGCCAGTTTGATACACGCTCTGAACCACTGATTCGAAACAAAAGATTCGTACAGCTTCGAAGCTTCATGAAGCAGTGTTTTGAAATCGCCCATCACTAGATATTGTTAAGTCATTATTTTGTTTTTTCTCATCGCTTCGTAACATTAAGGTTGAACCACTGTAGTCACATGAACTGTTTTAAATACGTCTTTAGTCGCTTTCTGGGTGTTGAAAGTGTTAATTGTCATTGCTGGCAATGCAGGGCTCACTGAGCCATTGGATTTTATGAAAAATATCTCAATTTGTGTTCCGAAGATGAGCGAAGGTCTTACGGGTGTGGAACGACATGAGGGTGAGTAATTAATGACAGAATTTTCATTTTTGGGTGAACTAACCCTTAACACTTCCTTTGGTTTTTGGACATACTGTGTTTTTTTTTTTTTAAAGCTAGACTAAAACAAGCCTTGAGGTTTGTCTGTTTTTCAGGTTTCCTACGGGTTGCAGTATCACAAACTCGGCGGTCTGTCAAAAGGAATGCATTACCTCCCTTAACTTAAAAGACTCCCTCTATGTTAAACAGAACAAAAAATCACAATGCAGACAATACTGTCTGTGGCCTGTTTTATGATGTATACAAATGTTGTTATGAAAATAAACAGTCTGGAAGAAACAAAACAAATAGGATGATGTCACAAATTATGCCAGAAAGAACATGACAAAAAAAAAAAGGATTGCATCTTTATGCTTTCATTGCAAGAACTTAATTACATCAAAATTCATATTTTATTATGTACGGCATTGTAGTGTAAACCACACAAAGATGACATTCTCATCCTCACGACATCCTCTGAACCAGCATGGAACAACATGTTATACTACCCTTGAGCCTTATTGATTCTGTAAATGTTTTCTACCTCCATATCATAGCGAAACCACAACCTTTGTAAACCCTGAACTCTCTGAATCCCTTGGGGGTATTTCGTTTTGAGGTGGAAACATGACACTGCAACACATTACATACCACTTTTGCAAAAATGTACTTTGCATTTCTATTCTTCATGGACAAATTTGAATTGTGTATTCAGAAAAATAGTGGTTTAGGAACAGAAGGAAAGACATTTTTGGAAAAACTATAGCGTAAATAATGACTTAATCAAAGTTTCTTTCCCTATTTAATGAATATATTTGATAAATTAATTAATTAATTAGATAAAACATGAAATACAAATATTTGCAAATGTTTATTTAGTAATATATACAGAGGGGGAACTGTGTGTACTGGTCTTAACTAGAACACGATTTACATTTTGTTACCTATATTAATAGAATTCTTCAAACAGATCAATACATTAAATCAATAATATATTTCTGTCTTTGTTTGTAATCTGTCTTTGGCACAGGATTCATTTTAAAATAGGTCAGAAGACTAATTCAGGAACAGATAATGAGTATGACTTTCTGATAGAACACAGAGTCCTATAAACAGCAATCCATGGGGGCTATGGAGGCCAGTCATGGACGTCATGGACGTCTCTTCCGGTGTTATGAGGGAGGAAGGAAGGTGGTTTTCACCTCAAACACAAACAAATGAACTAGACAACTTGAACTTGCCATAATAATGCAATCATTTTTATTTCCGGGGTTCCAAGTCTGATGAACTGATGTCTCAATGTTAACTTTAATATTGTGAAATCAGCTTATGTTGGGGCCCCTGCCATTTTAAAACACATCCTTGGTTTCATGCAAGATGACATATACAATCATAAAGGTCAAATGGATAAATAATCAAAAGTGATAAAAAACAAACAAACTCAGGCATACAATAGTGGCCAAAAGTAATGTCCGGCCTAAGAAAAATTGAGATCTTCAATCTTTATTCAAATATTTTTAAACATTTGTAATCATATTACATAGTTGTGCTTGAAGTCGGAGTGTTTCATTCGTGAAACAGGCCAGATGGTGCCAACATAAGTTTTGCCCAGGTGATCATACAAAGAAATTATTTGAGAATTTGTTCTTCTCTCATATATTTTTATTGTTTAATCAAACTTGTAGGGTCATTAAAAACAAATATCCCCTCCAGACATCACTTTCGGCCACTACTGTATGTGCTTTCAAGACATAGGAGACAATGGTTTGACTGTGTCTTTGCCATAAGTGTGGACCTCTGTTATCATCTGACTCTTGGCCCAAGGTGCTTGAACCCGCCTCCATCACTAAAGAAACCTGTTGTACAAATCCTTCAGATGAGTCCCACACAAATTAGTACACACCTGTGAGAGGCAACAGGGAGGGGCCACAGACTACTTCAAAAGTGAATCTTTATTTTGTAAAAGGAGGAACAATAAGAGAAGGAATGGACACCATATGCATGTCAGAGTCAATCTCAAACTGAGAGAGCGAGGAGAAAGACACCTTTTGATGATAGCCACTTAGAAACACCAGGATTCAGGACCGACTGCATAATTAGCTACAAAATCAAAGAGAGCTAATTAATGCAAGTAGGCATCGAAAAACGTACCATTCTTTGATCAACAAACGTCTGCTATGGCGCTTCTACGACTTCTTCTAGCATTATTGATCGTTTTCAGTTCACCATGCAAGGTTACAGCATTAGAAGGAGATAGTGCTGAAGTAGGCCTTGACTATTCTTCAAAGTCATCAGAAACTAGTACCTCAACCAATGATACCACTGCGACCATCACTACATTACCTATTGTCATCTGGAAATGGCACCATGTAGAAACTCCATACCTGGTGGCCTTGTGGATATTGACCTGCTGGCTCTGTAAATTAGGTAAGCTGAGCTCCATTCCCATGTTGATCTTTTGTATATTACAAACAGCAAAGGACAATAAGAATTCACCGGTTGTCTGCACACAAAAGTTGACTCTGAAGCTGACTAAGCAAAATCCAACTTGAGGAATGCTGGTTAAGGTTTGCTCAAATGTTCGCTAAAGGGTGTATTTATATAGTTAAAGAACGTTTTAAGGTATTCTTTGTGAACATTCTTTACCAGATCGTTTCCCATCCAATCTGGCAGTCTGAATTGGTGTGTTCGCCATTTGAGTTTTGAATGCAGAAAATTTAGAAGGGAAGTTTACTCCCACTGAATGCCATTACAATACCACTGAATTTGCACATCTGACAGCGTATTGTCAAATGGGAATCAAATAGGTTATATATGATATCTTCAATATCGGATTACAGACAAACTCTCAAGTTCCTTTCTGTACTTAAAGCTCATACAATGTGCTGAATAACAAAATCACAATCATTTTATGCCAAGCTCCTCAAATTAAACTACTAAATGCAGTCACGACAAATACAATACAAGCATCCTTCCTTTTTATACTGATTTAATACTTTGATTAATTAAAGGAAGTTAGTTCATGCAATAACTAACATGAACTCACTACACATGAACTTCTACATAAACTCACATGAACTTCTACATAAACTAATACATTTTAACATTTCAAGTCCTATAAAAGAACATTAGCTGATGTGTAATGAACAAATAATTGAACAATTATATAGTATATTTTAAATCAACATTAATCTAGATTCATAAATGCTATAAAATTTGCGATTTGATATTCAACTTTAGACATTCTACTAACTATAAGTATATTTGCATTTTTAACTCTCATTAATTTGCAACTACATGTCAACTAACTCTCATTAGAGTATAAGTCGACTGTTAGTTTAGGGTTTGGGTTGGTAGAATAAGTTGACGTATTGAAAAGTTAAATATAGTCAGAATGTCTGTTGGGAGAGCATCAAAATAAAGTGTTAGCAGATATTAGACTGGTAGTTGACATGTACTTGCAAAGTTACTTTGTAGAATGTCTATAGTGTTATCAAATTTGTTGTTTATTGTTAGTTCATAATACATAATTCATCAACCTTAATGTTAATAATTTAAACCTTATTATAAAGTGTTAAATGATTTCTTATAACAGTGTATAACAGAAACTGATTTTTTTCTTTTTTTTTTTTTTGAGAAAACTAAGCTTTAGATTTTGTCTTTAGGCATGAATTCACAATGAAACCTGGCATAGCTCAAAAACACAATGGAGCATGTATTCTCATAGTAACAGGGAAGGCAGGGTCTGCAGTTTTTACATTTGCTCTCCTCCATTCTTTTCTCACTGGCTTTATTTAGTGATGCTTTCCTTTTTTAAATGTGGGTGGTTTTCCCCAAACCGAAAAGCGACTCAGGAATAAAGCATAGATAGATCAGGTGCAGAAGTAGGCGTAGAGGGTATTAAGGGATTTTAATGACAAAGCTTGAATAGGCTTGACAAAACATAACTGTACAAAGAACTGGGTGAAGATTTTGCTGTTGGTACTTGCATAAAATGACAGCAAATGAACAGAGAAATGTCATAAATGACATCAAAAACTTTATGTAACCTTTGACAGATTTAAAAGGAGACTGAATGGACAAGAAATTACCAAAGAATACAAAGTGCACAGTGTTATGAAGGTTGGGTTTAAGGTGACGAGTCAAGTTTAGATGTACAGTGAGACAGGCTGAGATGGAAAAGAAAGGTGTATTAAGTAATTAAGAAGGTTTTATTTTTATCAACCACATACTATTTGCAATAGTATGTGTGGTTTATAAGTTCTTAGTGCTTTCAGCCAATAGAATAAACAGCTACAGAAAACACCATTAAAATCACAACAACTAAAATTTTACAAAATTTTAAAAATAAAATCCTGTTTATCTTATGTCATAATGACTGACTGAGGAAATAAATGATGACTAACTAAATGGCTGTCAATTTATTTGTAGTTTCACAAACTGAAATGCAAAATGTTTGCTGTTGACTGTGGGTCGACTGAGGGGGTAGGCGAACAAAATGCTGAGTTTTGCCGTTCATTTAATTGTTCCCCACCTTAAAATTAAGGTGACGATGACTCAATCATTAAAGGGTTAG
Organism: Megalobrama amblycephala; assembly: GCF_018812025.1. NCBI lineage: Eukaryota > Metazoa > Chordata > Actinopteri > Cypriniformes > Xenocyprididae > Megalobrama > Megalobrama amblycephala. Next base: position 22,408,362 of record NC_063052.1, on the reverse strand, counting down.
TTCACCCAAAAATGAAAATAATGTCATTTATTACTCACCCTGCTCCACACCCGTCACCTTTGAACACAAATTAAGATATTTTTGTTGCAATCCGATGGCTCAGTGAGGCCTCCATAGCCAGCAATGACATTTCCTCTCTCAAGATCTACTAAAAACATATTTAAATAATTTCATGTGAGTATAGTGGTTCAATATTAATATTATAAAGCGACAAGAATATTTTTGGTGCGCCAAAAAAAACAAAATGACGGCTTATATAGTGATGGCCGATTTCAAAACAATGCTTCATGAAGCTGCGTCCGAAAACCTAGGTAGCTGTCTTGCTGCCTCACTGTCTTATAAGAGAATGACTTATACGGCAGCGTTTGTGCATGAAGGTACCTCACGAAACTGATTTCGGACAGACTTCTGAGGCAGCGTAACAGTTTAATGATCTACAGCAATATAGCGCGAGCTTTGGTGAAAACTAAACAAATATTTAATTATTACAGTAGTAATTTCTCGATATAAATGATATCAAAATTGAAATATGTTGGTCAAAATTGTACATTTATACACAAACTGAGCAGCAAAGGCAACTTTCGGACGCCATCTTTATTTTTCTAGCTCAACTGTCACAGAATGGAAAGCACAGGATTGCGGGATATCAAAGGCAGCTAAGGATACATCCATGCTTCCTTCAAAAATCGATCTGAGGAAGGTATCTCATGAGACAGGAAGTGAAGCTAACATTGGATTCGGACGTGCCTTGATGCCTTACTTCCTTGAAATGTGTCCTCAGAAGGCAGCATTTTCCAGTTTTCAGACGCAGCCAGTGTGTCGAATATTCAGATCGCATGTCAAACTGCCAAACTGCTGAAATCACATGACTTTGGCACTTCGAACTGCTGATTCGACACGCTGATTCGACACGCTGGTTCATAATGCTCCAAAGCTTCATGAAGCAGTGTTTTGAAATCGGCCATCACTATATAAGTCGTCATTTTGTTTTGTTTTTTGGCGCACCAAAAATATTCTCGTCGCTTTATAATATTAATATTGAACCACTGTACTCAAATGAACCGATTTAAGTATGTTTTTAGTACATTAATGGATCTTGAGAGAGGAAATGTCATTGTTGGCTATGCAGGCCTCACTGATCGGATTTCAACAAAATATCTTAAAGCTGCAGTCCGTGATTTTTCCTCTTTGTCGCCATCTCTGTTTGAAACCTGCAATTGCAGTCATATGCAGAACAGTTATCTGTACATGCGTTGTGCCTCGGCACAGCTCGTCACTGCGGATGAATCTAATGCTTGCTGTCAGTCACCACACCGGTGTGGATATTGAACTTCAGAATCACAGATTCTATGTCTTGAAAGTATGACCAATATAAGAATTTTCACTGGAAAATATCATCTGAACAAGTAAGTATCATGTCTGCCACTTTTGTTCTGACCATCTGAGGAAAAAAGCAGTAGGCCTACAATAAATCGCGCTGCCAATGATGATTAAATCTAACGATCGCTTAGCTCGTATCATGCCAAACTGTGCAAATTATTATTACTGTTATACTTTGTTCTCAAATTGTTAATGTTAACAACATGTGTATTTAGTGTATATTAGCGTTACCTGTAGATTTCAATTTCTGTAGCCACTCCAGTCCAAAGTCTTTCGCTTTTTGACTACAGGTGAATCTCCAGTTGTCACTGATGATTGTCATTTGGACCTTTCTGGGTTACAATCCGCCATCAAAATGATAAGTTTAATTATTTCAGCTGCTGTGAGAACAGGCTATAAATGATCCACTACAAGCAGCATCCTCACATAAAACCGGGACTCCTTCCTTTCTGTTTACGGACGTGACGTAATGACGCACAGACGAACTGCTGCATGCTCGAATTTCCCGTGGAAATCCACCATTTTGCTCTTATTATAAAACATTACGTTGTGAATCGAGCTAAGATAATGAGATAGTTTTGAACACTGACTGGTTATGTACTTGCTCAAAAATTGATTTTGGATAATTTTTAACAAAAAAAGTTACAGACTGCAGCTTTAATTTGTGTTCCGAAGATGAACGAAGGTCTTACGGGTGTGGAACGGCATGAGGGTGAGTAATAAATGACATTATTTTCATTTTTGGGTGAACTAACCCTTTAAGACAGTGACTTACCGCCACCTCCTGGCAGTTTTAGTATTTAAAAGAATCACTTTTCACGTTTTTATTATCATTGCATATTTCTCTGTTGAACTTTTTTATTTAAAACATTATAAATGTTGTACAAGTATTTATAAAGATTAAAAAATGCTCTGGAAAGCCAATTTAGGGGGCAAATATTACCCTTTAATGGAAAAGGTGCAGTCTAAGTGGAAGAGAGGAGGTAGGCCTACATAGAAGGATGGTGAATGCCATCAGGGGGTACTCCACTCTAAAAAGTTTGGGAACCACTGCTGTAGGTCAATGATAGGCTTGAACACTGAAGTGCCTTGGAACATGCAGCATTTCAACTGAAACAGGAAGCTCCTCCTCTTTTTTAAAATAGCCAATAGTGTTTTGTTTATATCATAGCTTGCTTGGCTAGAGCAGTTGAGCTCAGTAAAATCTCAGTTTCCTTCTAATCTCTAACCGTTTCTCCTCCTAATCTCCTCCATATCGCTTTAAAATATAGCATTTTGTGCAGAATTTAAATGAGTCCGATACATTTTGTGGTCTGCGCCGACTCGCGCATATGACTCGCGCTGTGCTCTCATGACTAATTCTTTTATACTTGCACTAGCATATAGTGTAAGAATTTAGTTCAAATTTTGACCTGTGGATGGCAGTAATACACTTAGCAGCATCTACGCTGACGGAATTCTACAAGAAGAAGAAAGCTAGTGCAAGACGAGTATTTGTGGTTAAAAAGTATATAAATTTTTGTGTTTTTTTAAGAAAATGACTGATTGTTTAGCTAGATAAGACTCTTATTCCTCGTCTGGGATCGTGTAGAGCCCTTTGAAGTCCACTTTATGAACAAAAATCCTGGGATGTTTTCCTCAAAAACCTTAATTTCTTTTTGACTGAAGAAAGAAAGACATGAACATCTTGGATGACAGGGGGGTGAGTAAATTATCAGAAAATTTTAATTTGAAAGTGAACTAATCCTTTAAGGCTAACATATTCATACTAAAAGCTAAAAAAAAAATGTACATTTTAATTTCAGGGGGACTTTAAATAAATTAAAAATAAAACAAACAATGTAATGACTGCTAAAGCCAAATTTTGTAATGTCTTTTCAATAACTAATTATTTGAGTTTATTTTGATTCAGCATTTTCTTTTTTTTTAAGGTGATTAATAAATTGTGCATATCGTGATAAATCAGATTAAAATGTTTTATAAATTGACAGCACTAATTCTAACCCACAACATAATGTTAAAATCTGAAGGTGAGTGCTATCTGTTTCCTCATGCTTTATGTCAATGTGACCTGCAGGTTTACGTTCAAATTTTGCATGTGCAAAGATCCCATGTTCATAAACTCAACGAGACTCTGGTAATTGCCTGTTGGCAAAGAGCAAATGAGGTATATAATTCAGATTTAGTTCCAGGACATGATCTGTAACAGCACTGTCATTCATGGGCAAAGCTGGAGTGATCTACTCTCTGAGAAATTACAGTGTTGAAACAATACCTTACTGCTAGTTAATTATGTACTACATTAAATAATTAATGGCCCGCCTGAATCTTTGACTTTCCTCAAAGGCACAGTGTTAGGTCACTAGTGCATGATATTGAAAATAAGTCTGAGACTTGACATGAACACATGTTTTTTTCTATTACTGCAAAAGTCTAAAGTATAATGTTCAATTTTAGATTAAAAAATTGCAGTAAACCAGATTAACACAACCAGTACACACTAAAATAACCAAAAAAGCACTAAAATACTTGGAAAAAAACAACTAATCACCAAATTATATAGTTTAAGAGCTGTCTTACAAGAAATCAAAGCATGTTGTTAATACTGTCTCTATACAAACTAAAAAATATATTTTCATGATTTGTCATCATAACATTTTTTCTTTTGTCAAATCGACTTAGATAATTAATGTAGTTCAGATAACATAATAGTTTGAGTTTCTGTTGATTAAACCAATTGCCTTCATTGTATTAACTCAAATTTTTTATTTCAATGAATTCAAAATTTTTAAGGCAACCAGGTAACTTACTTTTTAAAGTTTTTTCAGTGTAACTAACTAAATAATTGGCTCTCATGTGGACAATTTATGTTTGAATCTGGTATGCAATATTCATAATCTATTCTGTCCTGTTCAGCCCAATATTTCCTGTCGTCCCAACAGTTTGCATTATTACAGAGATATAAATGCAAAAATATAACACCTACCTTTTAATTATTAAAATCCTTGTACAGCTAATAATTGTGTATAATTCGGAGTATATTATGACATTTAAAAAGATGTGTCATTAAAGTGTGCAGCATGCATCACAGATTCAGCACAAATATATCCATAATCACAGGACATGATATATCACGTACTCTCAAATGACCATTGATTTTCAAGGACAGAAAACAATTTCAATGAAACCTCTGGCATTGTTGAGATACAAGGACTGCATGCTCATTGTACATGTCGACAATGATTCGAGACATTGAGAAAGAACTGCATTAATCATTACTTATGATTTCCATAAAAGATGCGTGCTACTATTTTAGTATTCACAATTGTTAAATCATTTTAGAGCACTCTTAAAAGCATTAAGTCAAGGTCACCCACAGCTTAATGCATGTAAATGTCCCCCTGAAGCTGAACTTTCCTGACTATTTTTAACAATGGGTGTAGATAGTAGTTACAGAAACATATACAACAGAGGGGTCAACAAGGTGCAGAACAATTTACTAGTTTAGGCCAGCTCTGTTTGTTAAGCATTACAGCTTTTATTGCCCAATCACACAGTTGACGGGATTTAAAGTAACTACTCCAGACCCAAAAGTAAACACATATTCCTCATAAAAATCTAATGGTATAGTCTATAATTGTTGGTTGGTGAATCAATTGCAGGCTTTAAATATGACATGGCTGAATGGACCATAATAAAATAACACTGATCAAAGTGAATAATCCTGTTTCATAATATCATTTATATGCTACAAAGACATTGCAAAATACAGTAATTGTGGACATTTAAAAGCAAAAACCAAATCATTAAGATATGAGTGCAGTGCCATCTTAGGTGAAGAGACATGCCACTCCATTGTGGTGGAAGACAAGATATAAGCAATGACGATGCACAAGATAGAAAATATGTTTAGTCTCACTATATTAACTAACCTACCTTAAACATTGAGCAGGATGAGCTCTCCATCCGCCTCTCTCTTCCTGTCCTGCGGAAGAAGAAGAAACACCAATAAATGGCACAGCTTAATTTTTAGCTCATTTTAAGTAACTGATCACATGGAACACAAAGCTCCGGTGAACTAAAAGGTTTTGATTGTTTACATTTTTTTGGTCTGTTTCACAAAGTGAGCTTATATGCTTAAAAGGTGTTTCAGTAACACTTAAGTATAGGGAACACAACTTTTCCCTCAATAAACTCCTAATTTACTTCTTATTAATGGTTGTTAAGTTTAGGTATTGGGTCGGATTAAGAATATAGATTAAGGTCATGCAGAATAAGGCATTAATATGTGCTTAAAATGTGCTAATTACTCTCTCACTCGTTTATTTAATGTCTTCTAACAATGACTCGCATTACATTTTGTAATTTTTTATATGATCATTTCTATTACACTGGAATATCTATTGAATATTGAGTTATGTATTGAGATGAAATTCTGTGGTGGAAAAGACAATTTGGAATAAATTGCAGAATCCTTGTCTTGGTAAGGTTAAAGGATTAGTCCACTTTTAAATAAACTTTTCCTGATAATTTACTCCCCCCCTGGTCATCCAAGATGTCCATGTCTTTCTTTCTTCAGTCGAAAAGAAATTACAGTTTTGATGAAAACATTCCAGGATTTTTCTCCATATAGTGGACTTCAATGGGCACCAAACAGTTGAAGGTCATAATTAGTTTCACTGCAGCTTCAAATTGTTCTACACGATCCCAGATGAGAAATAAGGGTCTTATCTAGTGAAACCATCGCTCATTTTCTGTTTTAACCTTAAATGCTCATCTTGAACTAGCTCTCTTCTTCTTCTCCTCTATTAGAATTCCAGCAGTGTAGACACTGCTAAGTGTATTACTGCCCTCCACAGGTCAAAGTTTGAACTAATTGTTATATACTATTGAACTAGCATATTGCATATAAAAATTAGTTCAAACTTTGACCTGTGGAGGGCAGTAATACGCTTAGCAGTATCATTTTATAATTTTCAATTTTTTTCAGAAAATGAGCAATGGTTTCACTAGATAAGACCCTTATTTCTCATCTGGGATCGTGTTGAACAATTTGAAGCTGCAGTGAAACTAATTTTGACCTTCAACTGTTTGGTGCCCATTGAAGTGTACTATAAGGAGAATAATCCTGGAATGTTTTCATCAAAAACTCTAATTTCTTTTCGATTAAAGAAAGAAAGACATGGACATCTTGGATGACATGGGGGTAAGTAAATTTTCAGGAAAAGTTTATTTAAAAATGGACTAATCCTTTAATTATAACTAGCAATTTATAAGAACACACAATTAATTAATATTTTTTACACAATAGTTAAGTCTGAAAGTCTGGGTTATGATATGTGATTCATATAAAAAAATTAAATGTTGAAATGTGTATTATTAAAAATCTAAGTTGAATTACGCAAATATGTAAAATACATTACAGTTCAAAAGTTTGTGTAAATAAATAAATTAATCAATTAATGCTTTTCAGCAAGGATGCATTAAATTGATTAAAATTGACAGTTGAAATATATTTATAATGCTACAAAAAATTATGTTCTTTTGAACTTTCTATTCATCAAAGCATCCTAAAAAGAATTTATCACAGTTCCCACAAAAATATTATGCAGCACAACCGTTTTCACATTGATAATGATATGGAATGTTTCTTAAAGGGTTAGTTCACCCAAAAATGAAAATTCTGTCATTTATTACTCACCCTCATGCCGTTCCACACCCGTAAGACCTTCGTTAATCTTCAGAACACAAATTAAGATATTTTTGTTGAAATCCGATGGCTCCGTGAGGCCTCCATAGGGAACAATGACACTTCCTCTCTCAAGATCCATTAATGTACTAAAAACATATTTAAATCAGTTCATGTGAGTTCAGTTGTTCAATATTAATATTATAAAGTGACGAGAATATTTTTGGTGTGCCAAAAAACAAAATAACGACTTATATAGTGATGGCCGATTTCAAAACACTGCTTCATGGAGCTTCGGAGCGTTATGAATCAGCGTATCGAATCATGATTCGGATCGCGTGTCAAACCGCCAAACTGGCACTCTGAAGCTCTGATTCGACACGCTGATTCATTATGCTCCGAAGCTTCCTGAAGCAGTGTTTTGAAATCGGCCATCACTATATAAGTCGTTATTTTGGTTTTTGGCACACCAAAAATATTCTCGTCACTTTATAATATTAATATTTAACCACTGTACTCACATGAACTGATTTAAATATGTTTTTAGTACCTTTATGGATCTATGGAGGCCTCATTTAGCCATCGGATTTCAACAAAAATATCTTAATTTGTGTTCCGAAGATTAACAAAGGTCTTACGGGTGTGGAATGGCATGAGGGTAAGTAATAAATGACAGAATTTTCATTTTTGGGTGAACTAACCCTTTAATGCAGCAAATCAGCTAGCAAATAACTCATTTGATTTACAAGAATTCAAAATAAAAAAGTTCATTAACTAAATATTTTATGTTAATAGCTCTCAAATTGTATGAGTTAGCTAACTCAGAACTTCAAGTTAGGAGCAATTAACATGGTCAAGGTCAAGGTCAATATTATTTATATAGCACCTTAAAACAATATTACTGCTGACCAAGGTGCTTCACAATAAGACAATAAAAAGATAACAATCATACAAAAAATACAGAATATAAAAATTTAAATCAACAACTTAAAACATAAAAAATATAAATTGGACAAAAAGATAAAAATCAAGACTAAGAATTTAACTCACTAAGACTAACATATCTAAAATTATGAATAGGTGTGAGAAAAAAAAAGGATAACCTAAAAGATTGAGGTAGCGAATTCCACAGTTTAGGGGCAAATCTGTCACCAGATCTGAAGCGAGACAAAGGGATGGTTAATAGTTACAAACTCAAAACTTCAAAAAGCAGTTCTGCTTAAAATTGGGAACATCAAAACTAAAAAAAAAACTGATTACCTCAATTTTTTTGTGTTAACCCAACTTATCGGGATTACAGAATTACTTCTGAAGGATTACGTGACACTGAAGACTGGAGTGATGACTGCTGAAAATTTAGTTTGTCATTATCTGTTTCTCTGCTTCTTCTCTCTTTTTCTAGTTGTTGAACTAAACCACAGTCTCACCAGTGTGATCCCAGAGAGTGGTCTTCTCATCATGCTGGGCTTTATTTTGGGAGGAATCGTCTGGGGAGCAGACAAAGCGCAGACATTCAAACTGATCCCTGTCAATTTCTTCTACTACTTGCTGCCTCAGATTGTCTTGGATGCCAGTTACTGCATGCCAAACAAACTATTCTTCAGCAACCTGGGTGCCATTCTTGTCCATGCCGTTATCGGAACGTGTTGGAATGCGGGCACGGTGGGCGTTGCTTTATGGGCTTGCTATGAAGGGGGTGCAATGGGTAAATCTGAGATTGCCATCACAGGATTAAATTAATTCTGAAGATAGATTGAAACAGAAAACTAACAATTTCTCTAACTCTCAGGGACCTTGAACATCGGCCCTCTGCAGTTCCTGTTGTTTGGTGCGCTGATGTCCGCCGTGGATCCTGTGGCTGTGATTGCCGTGTTTGAGGAAGTGCATGTGAATGAAGTGCTCTACATCCTAGTGTTTGGAGAGTCATTGCTCAATGATGGCGTCACTGTGGTGAGTCTTGGTTTTTCTCAACAACGCTAACCATTTAGAAATGTACTTGATTGTCAAAAGTCTATTTGATGGCTATTGCATCCATCTGATATAATGCCTCTTTCATTCTCTCTGTTACAGGTGCTTTATAATGTGTTTGATGCATTTGTGTCCCTGGGAGGGCCAAAGATCAATGCTGCAGAGATCATCAAAGGAATAGGTATAGACACAGACGTTAGAGTCCAAAACCCTTTGATCACTAGTGAAAATTGAGCCAATTGATGCAGTGTAATTTTATGGTTTTCATTTTAGTTAAAGGATTAGTTCACTTTCAAATTAAAATTTCCTGATCATTTACTCTCCCCCATGTCATCCAAGATGTCCATGTCCTTCTATCTTCAGTGGAAAAGAAATTAATGCCTGGTTCAGACTACACGCTTTTTTTTGTCTGTTACGATAGTCACTGTGTCATATTACATGATTTTGACTCCAAAAATCTTGTCATGTCCTGGACTTGAAACATGTCAGACTCAATCCTCCAAAGAGAACTTGAGGTAAAATATAATTCTTTTCATATTAAATATTTTGTTATTAGCCAGTAGTAAAAGCTTGCCATAAGTTACAGCTAATTTCAGTACTCACCGGGTTGCTGAAGGGCTTCCGCTATCGTTCACCAGCATTTTTCTTTCTTTAAAGGTGCCCTAGATTCAAAAATTTAATTTACCTCGGCATAGTTGAATAACAAGAGTTCAGTACATGGAAATGACATACAGTGAGTCTCAAACTCCATTGTTTCCTCCTTCTTATATAAATCTCATTTGTTTAAAAGACCTCCGAAGAACCGGCGAATCTCAACATAACACCGACTGTTACGTAACAGTCAGGGTGTACGCCCCCAATATTTGCATATGCCAGCCCATGTTCCCAACATTATGAAAGGCATTAGACAAGGGCAGCCAGTATAAACGTCTGGATGTGCACTGCTGAATCATTAGACTAGGTAAGCAAGCAAGGACAATAGCGAAAAATGGCAGATGGAGCAATAATAACTGACATGATCCATGATATCATGATATTTTTAGTGATATTTGTAAATTGTCTTTCTAAATGTTTCGTTAGCATGTTGCTAATGTACTGTTAAATGTGGTTAAAGTTACCATTGTTTCTTACTGTATTCACGGAGACAAGAGCCGTCGTTATTTTCATTTTTGAAACACTTGCAGTCTGTATAATTCATAAACACAACTTCATTCTTTGTAAATCTCTCCAACAGTGTAGCATTAGCTGTTAGCCACGGAGCACAATCAAACTCATGCAGAATCAAATGTAAACAACCAAATTAAATACTCTACTTACGCCATTAGACATGTTGCATGATGAACACTTTGTAAAGATCCATTTTGAGGGTTATATTAGCTGTTTGAACTTTGTTTATAGCTGTTTAAGGCAAGCACGAGCTCCGTGGGCGGAGAGCACAAGATTTAAAGGGGCCGTGCTGCATAAATCGGCGCGTTTATAATGATGCCCCAAAATAGGCAGTTAAAAAAATTAATAAAAAAAAAACTATGGGGTATTTTGAGCTGAAACTTCACAGACACATTCAGGGGACACCTTAGACTTATATTACATCTTTTGAAAACATGTTCTTGGGCACCTTTAATCTGTCGTGGTAGTCCCTCGATGAGACATCGTACAGGCAGGAGTACTGTTGCCACAGCTCCACGAACTTTTCCTCCATTTCGTAATTCCACCTAGCCGCACCATCATCTCTCTTGCGTTTCGCCATGTTTGAAAGTTGTGTACAAAAAGCGTCTGTGCTCTGATTGGTCAGCGTCACCCATGTGACGGAACCCGTAGTGAAGGACCGCAAAAAAATTCAACATGCAAGTCTTTCTGCCGTGACGTCGTGAACTATCGCAGACGCGGTTTCGGTTGTCGTATACTATGACACACTATGCGAGATGAAACAATCAATTCTTGTGTCCCGACATCAATTGTTGTTTACGAATCCCTATGACACCTTACATCAAACGGATCGTGCCAGATTTGGGCTAAAATCGTGTAGTCTGAACCAGGCATAAGGTTTTTGATTAAAACATTCCAGGATTTTTCTCCATATAGTGGACTTCAATGGCCTCCAAACAGTTGAAGGTCAAAATTACAGTTTCAGTGCAGCTTCAAAGCATTCTACACGATCCCAGACGAGGAATAAAGGTCTTACCTAGAGAAACTATCGCTCATTTTCTAAAACAAAATTTTAAATTATATACGTTTTAACCATAAATGCTCATCTTGAATTAGCTCTCTTCTTCTTCTTCTCTATTAGAATTCCAGCAGTGTGGACACTCCTAAGGGTATTACTGCCCTCCTCAGGTCAAAGTCTGAACTAATTGTTATATACTTGCACTAGCATATTGTATATGACAATTTAGTTCAAACTTTGACCTGTGGAGGGCAGTAATACACTCAGCAGTGTCTACACTTCCGGAATTCAAATAGAGAAGAAGAAGAAGAAGAAGAGAGCTAGTTCAAGATGAGCATTTATGGTTAAAACGTATATAATTTTAAATTTTTTTTAGAAAATGAGCTTCTCATCTGGGATCGGGTAGAATACTTTGAAGCTGCAATGAAACTGTAATTTTGACCTTCAACCGTTTAGAGGCCATTGGAGTCCACTATATGGAGAAAAATCCTGGAATATTTTCATCAAAAACCTTAATTTCTTTTTGACTGAAGAAAGAAAGACATTAACATCTTGGATGACATGGGGGTGAGTAAATTATCAGGAAATTTTAATTCAAAAGTGAACTAATGCTTTAATGATAATAACCCTGATTGACACCCCCTCACAGCACATGTTTTGCTCTCCTAGTTTCGTTCTTTGTGGTGGCATTTGGAGGCTCGCTTATTGGTGTTGTGTTTGCCATTCTGATATCCATGCTGACCAGGGTCACCAAGAACGTCCAGGTCATCGAAGCCGGCTTCATCATTGTGCTTGGCTACCTGTCTTACTTGACAGCTGAGATGCTTTCCCTCTCTGCTATACTTTCGTAAGGAACTCAATGCTTTCCTGATAAATGTAGATAAATAAATATATTTAAAATAGTAAATGAATGTAAAGAATTCCTAAATGGGATTATAATAATTTGTCTGTGGTTTTGTGCACAACAGGATCACTTTTTGTGGTGTCTGCTGTCAGAAGTATGTCAACGCCAACATGGATGAGAGATCGGTCACAACCTTACGTTATTCCCTGAAGGTGCTGGCCAACGGCTCAGAGACCATGATCTTTGTCTTCCTGGGACTTTCGGCCATTGATAAAAACATCTGGGTTTGGAACACTGGCTTCATCCTCCTCACAATTCTCTTCATCATTGTATTCCGGTTCATGGGTGAGTCATACATTTCTTGTAAACTCTGCCAAAATTTTTATTGTATTTTGATGAAAACTGACTTTTTTTTTTAAGCTTCTTTTTTGACAGTTTTTATAAATCTTTTTTATAAACAGGTGTTTTCTTCCTTAACTGGGTCTTAAATCAGTCTCGACTGATTCCTATTGATATCACTGACCAGATTGTGATGAGCTATGGTGGTCTTCGAGGAGCAGTGGCATATGGACTCGCAGCCATTTTAGATGAGAAAAAGATCCCAGAGAAGAATCTGATGCTTGGTACAACGCTCATTGTGGTGTATTTCACTGTCGTTCTTCAGGTACGTCCCTTCACTTGTACTTACTGTAGAGAATGGCCCAGTGACATTGCCATCACCTGAATTCATAAGGCCTGCAACAGAATAAAATAAATATAAGTGGGCGTTTTGTGATGTTCCCAGTTGTCCCCGTTTGACAACGGACATAGTTTAACTAACTTGAAGTCATTGTGTGTGTTCTTTTTGTAGGGAATCACCATGAAACCATTTGTTCAATGGCTGAAGGTTAAAAAGGCAACTCAGTCAGATCTGACACTCAATGGAAAAATAAACAATAGGGTAAGCAACTGTAATGACACATACTGTATCCCTCTACTGCACGATCGCATCTTTTTTTTTTTTTTATAATTTTGTTCTCTTAATAACTGTTTTAATAACTGTCTTATGTGTACCTTCAAAGATTCATTTTGATAATTGCATATATCCAATATACATAGCTATAAATAATTATACCAAATAAGTATATGATATAAAGTGATGAAGTCATTTTGATAAAATAATAATAATGCGACCTTACCTTACTGCTATACTGTCACAAAACTCCTACAGGATCACATAAAATAGTAGACAGTCAGTACGGGAAACGCACCCCTGACTGTCTACTATTTTATGTACAATGACGTAACTCATTACTTCACTACCATACGGTGCATAGTTGAACAAATCATCTAGCTGGTCAAGACTGTTTCCCGTCAGTCAACCATGTTGGAGAATGATGTCATCCATGTGGTGGAGTAATAACTTCTTTAAATTAATCCAACTGAGATCGAATCAATGCTAGTGTTTTTGCTTTAAATTACGGACATGGCATCTAAGGATTAATTCTCATTTTTTTCTCAGTTTTGCTTTTCTCAGTTTTGCTTTATTTCCAGATTCCATCATAAGCTTGTCCTATTTTACAAACCGCCATAGACGGTCGAACATAGTGGAAGAAGTTGTGTCTCAAGAGCCATATTGAGAATCCCGCATTAATTTGTCACCTGTGACCCTGACCAGTGATGTGTTGTCACATCACAGTACAGTCATTCTCTTTGTCATTCTCTCAAAGAGTTCTCACTCAAGCGTGCACAGTTTTTTTTGGTGAGCAACCGCTCCCCGCTACAGTTGTGAGTTCAAATTGGATTATATTCGATTACTACTTGCAGTGCTGAGGTGAGTGAACTCAGTGGTTAGCCAGTGTTCTGTCAGACTGTGTGTAGTATTGCTTATTATTTTTAGATGACTATACCAATGCTATTTGGTGAACCAGAGCGATACTCATTTGACGGGAGTTACCGTAGCAACTGTAACACGTTATTCTTCAAAGTTGCTGTTTTTCTCTGTCTTTAAGTTTTATTATAATCCCATTGGTTGACCAGGGGTTTTTCATTTACTTGTGTGGTAAATTATGACAGTCCAATGGAACTTATGGATGCTCATATTCAATGTCCCACTTGCTTAGGCATTGATCACTTCAGAAAGGCTTTAATAGATCCATGTCCTGAGTGTAGTTTAATTTTTCTTTGGAGATGAGACAGCATTGACTGGCTGAATTGGATCCTGAATTTAAAAATTCTGCTCCACCAGCTGGGACAGCGTTGCATGTGGGTAGCAAGTGTCCGTCCAGTAGAGTTGAAAAGCCTTCAAAGAAGAAGCGAACATCCTCAGTGTCAGATATGTTGGCCCATCAAGTAGCTGAGCTTGCAAACACAGTTCAGGACATCTAAGCTTTATTATCAATACCCCCTTTCTATCGGAATGTGAGCGAGGGGACAAGGGCATGTGTATTGGCTTCTTCCTTTGCCCAGGTTTAAGCTGGCATGCAGTTTTTCCAGAGAAGAACCAGGCACCTTGTCTCTTGTGGCCTTTGACTCATTAGATAAGGATGAGCAGGATTATTATATACCCTTGGATGAGACGTTGCCTTCACATTCCCAGTTTCAACGTTCTCATAGCGACAACGGCTTTAGCTTTCAGGATGCTGCTTCTTCAGTGGCATTCTCACTGCAGGATACACTCAAGATGGTGCTCACTAAGCAGAATATGGATCCACCTGCTCCTGTGCTAGGCCATTCAAACCTCTTCTGTCACTCAGCTTCTCAGCAAGAGGATTTCCTAATGCCAAGTTGTCCTGACTTTACAGATGTTGTTCCTTCTGCATTTCGGTCAGCTCCTTCATCCAGACCAGATTGTGTGGCTTGTATGCTAAAGGCAATAGCTGAGACCCAGGAAAAGGGCTTTGGTAACATGACTCCAGTTGAGTTGTGCATTTCTTCACTGGTAGTATCACCAGATGAAGCCCTTAGACAGAATCTTTGCTGCCCTAGCCTTGAGTGTAGTCGCACGGATGATCTGTTGGTCAGGATTTACAACACTGTCTCAGGCTTGAGTCGTGTAGGGAATTCCATGGCTCATCTTCTGTTAGCGCTTTATTCTACTATGAATGTTAATCCACCAGACAATAATACATTAGAGTTGCTTGATGCTTCCTTGCAGGCCTTGGGTTCAATTGCTTTCTCTAGTGGAAAGTAGTGGTTAAACGGATCGTTGTTGATCCGTAATCCGTACGGACCAAGCCCCACGGTTCGGCACGTACGTGACTCGTGGATCAATTGCAAGTTTAACCACAGTAGAGTGAAAGGTTATCATTTGCACATGTTTTGTCTTGCTAGTTTACACATTAAATAGATATAAAACCATCCAGCGCTAGAAGAGGCAAAAGAGGATTTAATTCGGTACCGCATGTTTCAGATAGCTCGCAAACTCCAAATTGATTTCTCTTTTGCGTCCTAAATGCACTTGGATGGACACATTCACATATTATATACCCCTTTTGCCAAGTATTCTCGTAAACACAGTCTTAAGTGAACAAGGTGAGAATTCGGATGTGTATCTATTGGATGTATGCGTGCATGGAGTCTTACTCTTAAAGTGACAGCAACCTATAAATACCTGCTGTTGTCTGTCATGTAAATCAAACAACAAAACACAACTTTAACAAAGATTAATCTATATTAAATTTATACAGTGAACAGTGTAATTTTACATTTAATTTCTAAATTTCTGTACACGAACCACTAGCGGAAAGGCTCATGGGCTTATTACACATGCTAGGAGGCAGGTTTGGCTAGCACAGTCTAAACTCCCAGAGGCTTGCCAAAATAATTTTTGTCAGATACCACTGGTACCTGGACAAGTTTTTGGCCCAGCCGCCCAAGAAGCTCTTGAGCGCAGAGTTCCCGAAGTAGAGTCTCGTTCCAAGCACTTTGAGAGCAGTGTAATTTAATATGGGCCATCCACACATCGAATGCCTGTTCATCACACAAATATGCTCCAACACAAGCAGGGACAGTCTTACAAGCCTGTTATAATGAAACCGCTCCCCGTCGTTGCTGATGGTCCAGGGTCTATGATGGGACACTTTTTAGCCTCTCAACTACAGGTTTGGAGAGAGATTACGGACAACAAGTGTTCTTCTACACACTCGAGAAGGACTACTGTCTTCAGTTCTGTCACAGACCTCCATTATGCACACATCCTCGGCCCACAGTAGTTCAGGACCCTCGTCAAGCTCTTGCTCTATCTCTCGAGGTCCTGAAGCTACTGGAAAAGGGTGCAAAAGAGCTAGTAAAACCCCAAATCTACCCGGGGGGATTTGATTCAAAATACTTCCTCATTCGATAGAAATATGGAAGTTTCAGGCCCATCTTGGACCTCAGACGCCTGAACAGGAGTCTCAAACACCTTCCTTTCCGCATGCTGCATGTCATAGATGTCCTACAAGCAATCAAACCCAGCATGTGGTTTACCTCTGTGGATCTGAAGGATACATATTTACACATCCCCGTTGGACTTCATCACAGAAGGTTTCTTCGGTTTACGTGCCAGGGCAGGACATACCAAATGGTCCTACCATTTGGCCTCTCCCTCTCTCCACGTGTATTCACATGATGTGTTCCAAAGTGGCACTAGAACCTTTACAACGGGAGGGAATGTTGATTCTTCCATACCTGTATGACTGGTTGCTTTGTGCCAGGTCACCGCAACAAGCCAACAACACACAGTGCCTACTGGAACATGTCACTGCCTTAGGACTGAGGACAAACCTACAGAAAAGCTGCCCCACTCTGTGCCAGTTAATATGATTCCTGGGATTACATCTAGACTCCAGAGTGATATGAGCCACCCTCACAGCATGCAAGAGGCAGGTTATACAGGGAGCCATAGCGAAGCTCTAGGTTCGACGCAAGTTAACTTATCTCAGCTTCCTATGGCTGGTGGGCCTTTTTACGGCAGCTACAGTAATTCAGTTAGGGCTTTTACACCTTCGCCCATTTCAGCGCTGGTGGATAGCCAGACTGTTATCAGCAGTCCACAACCGACATATCCTGTTTTGGGTGACAACCAGTTGTTCTGTCTCCCTGAGGCTTTGGAGACAGGTACGATTTCTGCAAAGGGGTGTACCAATGGGACCATCCCCGGCAGGCAGGGAAGTGGTGACAACAGATGCTTCCCTCACTGGATGGGGAGGACTGTGGCAACATCAGGGAGTAGGAGGCAGCTGGAACCTGCAGCAGAGGACATCTCGCATCAATGTCCTTGAGCTGTGGGCAGTGGCACACATTCCCGGTCACTGCAACAGCATAGCAGGTCCGAGGCCAGGGGAGTGGTGTCTGCACAAAGCGGTGATTCAGAATTTGGGGATTATATGAGTGAACCTCTTTGCCAGCAGAGAGACAACACATTGCCCGCTGTGGTTCGAAGTGCAGGAGGAGCAGGGATCACTAGTCCAGGCCCTGGCCCACGACTGGTTGGATCTCCTCCTCCATGCCTTCCCTCCATTTCCACTTCTCTTGCCTGTCCTGAGGTGTGTGCAGGAGAGACACCATAGGCTTATTCTAGTGGCACACTGCTGCCCAGCCCAGCAAGGCCATGGTTCAGTCTGCTGTTGGCCCTTTTGACTGGTCCACAGCAACCATTGCCAGTTCGGAGGGAGCTGTTATCACAAATAAACAGGCACTTGAGCAAGAGCTCTCGCAGTGTTCGGCTGGTGTGAGGAACACTGTCATGAATGCTAGAGCTCCATCGACACGTCACACTTATTCCAGTAAATGGAAAAAAAATTGTTTCATGGTGTAAAGAGCGGTTTCTTAACCCACTCACTTGTGCCATCAGTTCAGTATTGGAATTCTTACAACATTTATTGAACATTGCACATCAGAACCCTTTGGGGAGGATATCGATTGGTGCAGATAAATTGGTGGTGGCTTTTTTTAAAGGAACAGTACGTCTTAATCCACAGGCACGTGTAGTACATACCCAGGGGGATCTGCAGATGGTGCTTAACAGCCTTATGAGCTTGAACTTGAACTTACTTGAACAAACTGATATTAAAAGTCTTTTTTATGAAGACTGCTTTTCTCTTGGCTATAACAGCAACCAGGAGGGTAGATGAGCTGTATGCCCTCTTAGTGAGCCACCAATGTCTCAGATGGGGACCTCAGGACAATCAGGTTACACTCTGGCCAAATCCAGTTTTCCAGAATAATGTGTTGTCTGATCGGTTTCTGAATCAGCCTATTCAGCATGTGGCATTTAATCCTGAAGAAGCTTCCCAGACAGTCCTCTGTCCAGTGAGAGCATTGCTACAGTATGTGTTTAAGACTGCTTTGTGGCGCATCACTGATCAGTTAGTTTTGGTGCCTGTCAGAAAGGTGCACCCTTGTCAAAACAAAGGTTGGCTCATTGGGTGGTAGATACCATTGTACATGCATATGGTTTGGCAGGTCAGGCAGTTCCAGCATCTATTAAATGCCATTCTACTCGGGCAGTGGCTACTTCTTGGGCAGCACTACGTGGTGTCCCCCTCTCTGAGATATGTGCAGCAGCTACATAGGCATCACCTTGCACATTCACAAGATTTTACAGAATCAATGTGGCCCCCATTTCTTTGGTCAGTTCTGCTGTATTATCAGACAGTATTTAGGTGGGTGTAGTCCTTGTGACTTGGTTGTATTTGTCTTCCACTAAGTTCGACCGTATCTGATGATCTGTAACAGTGAAATAGAATGCCAGTTATTGGTGTAACCTTGGTTCTATGAATAGTGGAAGACCGCCAAATTATCTGGTCCACTCTGATTGAGAGAATGACTTCAGAGAATGATCGTGACGTGAACGGAACGGAACGGATATAGCTTCCGACACGTCACTGGTCAGGGTTACAGGTGACAAATTAATGCAGGATTCTCAATATAGCTCATGAGACACGACTCGTTCCACTACGTTTGACCATCTCTGGGGATCTTCCATTATTCATAGAACCAAGATTACACCAGTAACCGGCTTTCTTACGTACTAAAGCACGTACACACTTGCGCACTCTTCAAAAATGGTGTTGACAAACTAAAATGTGTAAATGACATTTGTATTTATTAGAAATAAAAGATATACATTGTATTTAATGTCAGCTTGCTTATTTTTCACAAGATAATGATTTATTAAGTCCACGTCATACAAACAAGAAACTACGCGTCTAACTACAGCTCGAGATGTCAACCACACAAGTTTGTGATGCAATTTGCGAATGTTCGTTTGAACTATGGTTTAGGGAAACACCAAATTTTTGAACTATGTTAGTAACGACAGAACTTGCGATGTTAGTTGGCTAACAATGCTTTTGGGAAACTCCCCCCAGATCAATGGGAGTAAGTGAGTGAGCTATAGAACTGCTCAGGGGTGCGTTTCCGGAAAGCGTTGTTAGCCAAATATGGTCACAAGTTCCGTGACTTCCGTCGTTACCAACATAGTTCAATGATTTGTCGTTTTCCCAAAACCATAGTTCCAATGAACATTCGCAAGCAGCATAGAAAACTCTCAAGCTTTGGTTAGAATCATAGTTTCTTGTTAAATGGTAAGTGGACTTACATACTGTAGATCATGCTCTTGGTCACAATAAACAACCTACCATTCAGTACATTCTATATCTTTCATGACATTAAATATATCTTTTCATAGACATTCTGTATCTAGCATTGTCAACAATCAGCTCCGTTTTTTTAAAAGTGCGCATGTGTGTAAAATGCACAAAAGTGAACTCCGGAGTATAAGGGAACCCGTGATGAATCAAACATCAAGTAAAGCAAAATTACATGAAACAAAAACAGTGTTATTACTCATCCACCTGCATTTGACGTCCTAATCGACAGTAGTGGTAATTTGATCAACATAAAAAAATCAAGTATATCATTGTCTATGTCTCTCTAGACTTTTGAGCACATTCTAACAGCAATGGAGGACATCTGTGGCCGAATGGGAGATAACTGGTGGACCAGACAGTGAGCATTTCACTTTATAATATATATATATATATATATATATATATATATATGTAATTGTATAAGCGTTTGAGCACGTTTTTTTTCTGTTTTTTAGTTGGAAACATTTTGAAGAAAAGTATGTCTGCTGGCTATTAATGAAAAGCGATGCCAGAAAGCACAATGACCAAATCTTTAGTGCCTTCCACAAACTAAATCTTGAGGATGCCACAAACTATGTCACTAAGGTGAGAGCAAAACTACTTATTCAGCGTAGTACCATCAATTGCATTAAATGTTTTGTTTACTTGCTGAATGTTCTTTTTTCATTTTTTTCATACTGTTCGAATGACACATATCATTATACAGTACCTCGTATTATTAGCTACTAAATGATGTGCTCAATATTGTTTTTCACATTTAGGGTGAACGCAAAGGTTCGTTAGCTTTCATTCGTAATGATGACAGTGCCTCTGTAGACTTCAAGAAGAAGCTTGCTTTAGAGTATGCAGACATCATACCTGACATCATGGCTGACATGTCAGAATATGATTTTGACATTGACAATGTTCCAGTGATGTAAGTATTTTATTAAATGTGTTAAATTGTCCCAACTCACGTATATTGTAGCCCATTCATCTTTGAATGCAGTTCCTTTATAATGTTTTAAGAGGTTGAAAACTGCACAAATGTTGATTACAATTATTTGGACTTCTTTCAATTCAGGAAGAACCCGATTCCATCTGTATCCCTGGATATCCATGAGCAAGACAGGAAGAACATGCCTAATGACCTCAATGCCCATCATCTACTAGAGCAGCACCTGTACAAGAGCAGAAGATATGTAAGAATTGTCTACCTCACACAACATGACTGCCTTTTTACATGGAGTATTGTTTCTTTATCAATATTTGGATCAATATGTCTGCCCAGTGGAAAAACTCATCCTAATGTAATTTAATCCAAATCAATCCATTTCTCCTGTTTTTGAGCAGAACCGTCCCACGTACAGCCGCAGTCACTATAAAGCCTCAGAGAATCCAGATGAAATGCAGGAAATCTTCCAGAGAACCATGAGAAGCCGTCTTGAGTCCTTCAAATCAGCTAAGATGGGTGTCAACCCTGCTAAGAAACTCTCCAAACATCCCAAGAAGGATTCAACACATAAGGTATTAGATATTAATGTCCTGCTGTCTACCTTTGGTTAAAGACCTTTTAAAGGTGCCCTAGAACCCTTTTTTCACAAGATGTAATAAAAGTCTAAGGTGTCCCCAGAATGTGTCTGTGAAGTTTCAGCTCAAAATACCCCATAGATTTATAATTATTCAATTTTTTAACTGCCTATTTTGGAGCATAATTAAAAATGCGCCGATTCTGTGAGTGTCCCCTTTAAATGCTCGCGCTCCCCGGCCCGGAGCTCGCAACTCTATAATACATTGCATAAACAAAGTTCACACAGCTAATATAACCCTCAAAATGGATCTTTACGAAGTGTTCATCATCATGCAGCATATCAGATCATGTAATAGTATTTATTTGGATGTTTACATTTGATTCTGAATGAGTTTGATAATAGCCTATGCTGCGGCTAATGGGGCTAAAGCTAACATTACACACTGTTGGAGAGATTTATAAAGAATGACATGGCTCTGGTCTCCGTGAATACAGTAAGAAACAATGGCAACTTTAACCACAGTACATTAGCAGTACATTAGCAACACACTAACGAAACATTTAGAAAGATAATTTACACATATCACTAAAAATATCATGATATCATGGATCATATCAGTTATTATTGCTCCATCTGCCATTTTCCGCTATTGTCCTTGCTTGCTTACCTGCATAACGTCTGTTGCTTCGGCTGTGCAGCTCCAGACGTTAATACTGGCTTGTCTAAAGCCTTGAACATGGGCTGGCATATGCAAATATTGGGGGCGTACATATTAATGATCCCGACTGTTGCGTCACAGTCGGTGTTATGTTGAGATTCGCCTGTTCTTCGGAGGTCTTTAAAACAAATCAAATTTACATAAGAAGGAGGAAACTATGGAGTTTGAGACTCACTTTATGTCATTTCCATGTACTGAACTCTTGTTATTTAACTATGCAGAGGTCAATTAAATTTTCAGTTCTAGGGCACCTTTAAAATAGAGTTCAATGTATGCGGTTTGCTGCCACAAAAAAAAAAAAAAAAATCATCAAAATAACATTCTAAAAAAAAGCTTTAAAATTGTATGTTAAATAAACAAAAAATTGGTTTATAATTGTATCTTTAGCCTAATGGAAAGCCAGCGGACCCAAACAGAGCCCATCCATATGGAGATGAAGGTATATTTCTATATTTTTTATCACTTATACATCACCATTTAGTTTTAGCATTATGCTTACGTATTCTGGAAGTATGAATATTTTAGTATTAATATTGATGAAAATTATTTTTTGTCCAATCAGATTTTGAGTTTTCCGCAGACAGCGCCTCTAGCAGTGACATTGCTGGTCATTTTTCCAGGAGAAGCACAAATGCACTTGGAGGTAAGAATAATTTCATGTAGCTACATAATGAATTTACATCACATACTAATGTCATATTGTACAATATAAACTTACATAACGTTTGCAAGTGAGTAGAAAAAAACTATTATTAGAGGGTTGTTTCTATGGTGTCTTGTTTCAACATCATAATTACTCTAATTACTGCAGCTGGTGTAGATAATCCAGCATTCATACCTGAGCTGGACACCTCTGCACCCATGCGAAACCCACCCTGGCAAACAGAGACTGGGAACAACACGGCTGTGGCACCGTCCCAGAGAGCTCAGGGACGACTGCCCTGGACGCCCACCAACCTGAGACATCTAGCACCGCTGAGTACCCGCTCCACAGACTCCTTCGCAATGGCTGATGCTTCAGTTGATGAGGAGGCACCTGAGGAAAAGCCCGGAACACATCATACTAGATTGTAATCTGATATATTTCCATCCACCAACATTAACCTGCCAAAAATGTGATTAGGTTAATCCCTTCATTTTAGGCTGTTATTATGTCATGAGCCCAGAGATGAGAGAATCATAGTGTTGAATCATAGTATTCATCATATATCTTTAAATATATATATATATATATGTATATACACATGCAGTAGTAACTAAAGCAAGTTACTTCAAGTCATGCTGCTGTGGTTCTGTTCTCTGAAATGTTTTATATAAAAAACATGAAGGGAAGAGAATAAATATGGATTTAGATGAGAAATTGTCATTGAAGTACTTATGTTTGTGGTTATGGAATGTTCTTAAGGGGTTTCTTTATACAAGCCCACAATGTTGTGGAAGCTATTATGGCACTTTTTCTTATTGACACCATGCTAGGAAATTAGCAAAGCGTTCCTCCAACATCAAACTCAAAATACAAAACCATTATACTCTTAGACATTTTTTGTCAGAGTGCCAAATCAGAACTGAGTAGCAATTGTCTACTGGTACGTCTTGATATTTTTTGACCTTGGACAAGTTGGTCTATATATAATGTTAATGTCAGGATGTTGCATATGGTTATTTATTATTACATGGTTATTCTGTGGGTGCTTCTTTGTAGTATCACAATATCTGTTTCTGCATTTCTGTATCTTACAATGATTTATTTTTGAGTTTTACTCAAAGCTAATAATGTTTTATTAGTAGAATGAAGAGCATTAAAATGTACATCATTAAAAATAATAGTTTAACAGTAACTTATTTGTGTATGAATTTCATTTCTTTATGAGAACTGGTGAAACCTGTAACTTGAAATCAGTTAGAGTCTGATAAAACTTGTATTTGAACTGTAACACAAATTGCCACAAATGGAGCACAAGAACAAAATGATTACCAATCTCTTGCATTTAAATATGGTTTGAATGAAATCAATATTATATTCATCATATATTATTATTAATATATTCTGTAATGAAATC
This sequence comes from Megalobrama amblycephala, assembly GCF_018812025.1. Classification (NCBI taxonomy): domain Eukaryota; kingdom Metazoa; phylum Chordata; class Actinopteri; order Cypriniformes; family Xenocyprididae; genus Megalobrama; species Megalobrama amblycephala. Next base: position 22,384,412 of record NC_063052.1, on the reverse strand, counting down.
AGAAGAGAATCGTTGTAGCCTCAAGTGAAAATGTTTCAGTAATGAAGCCGTTTTGAAACAATACTTATTATTATTATGTATACATTGCAGAAAGCATGTTTAGTAAATCATTACAGAGAAAAAAATGTAAAAATCACAGAGCAGGATTTGAACAAACACACAAAACACTCATAAACCCTCAAAACAGAACAATTTCCCATAAACCCTCACTTATTAAACACACAGCAGGACATAAAGGAACGTATAAACTAAGCAGTAAAAATACTGTATTTACTCAATTTACAGCGACTATAAAAGTGGAGATTTATTGTGTCAATGGCCTTTGTAGATAATATAAAAAAATTTGGAATAAGTGTTAAACGTTTCACTTTTAATAGAGTTCCAAGGGGAGGTTGTGTTGTTTTGCCTTCAGCCTTTCCACTTATTTTTCAGTTCAGTAGGTAGTACAGCTGTCATCCCAGGATCTACGATTAAAGCCAACACACACGCATGGGTACAGGCCGTACCGATCACTTCCTTTTTTTACGTCACATTCAGACAGGGCCAAATAAAGTAACAGTTTAACTAAAAATGTGTGGAAACTTTTTTTTTTTTTTTTTTTTTAACATATACTAAAACCATCGGAAGTCAGCAATATGATTTCACAAAACAGGATGGTTTAGCATCCTTATAAATATTAAATGAATTTAGTAAATTTATATAATGAGGTAAAAGTTTACTCAAAAGAAATTAAGAAAGAAAATCATACAGGTTTAGAATGACATGAGGGTGAGTAAACAATGACATATTTTCATTTTTGGCAAAACAATCCCTCAAATGGGTCTAAATAAGGATAAGCCAACCATTGTTTGAAACATACTTTAATAAAATGTACTCAACAACTTTTTGTAGTATTTAGGAAGCCTCACAATGCAATTTTCAATGAACATGGTGTAGACTATTTGCACCAAAACATGTGCTAAAAGTCTTCGACTTAACAATGAAGTAGTACGGTCTGTTAAAGTTGGCTGAACACTAACCAGTGTAAAACTTTTCAACGGAAGCAGAAAGAGTAATCATCAAAAACGTGACAGAGTAACAGTCCAGTGACGTAGATCTCAGCCCCCTTTCTGTGTAACAAATTAAAGGCTGACTAGAGGTTTCAGCACTACTCTTATTACGCTCTTACACTGAACCACTGCTCTCGGGAGCACAAACACAGAGGGACAACTGATGGAAACACTACCAAGTCACCTAGAGAGGGATAAACTTTGAAAATGACTGCAGATTTACAAGAAAACTAACTAAAAGGGGAAACTGCAATACTTTGTCTCTCCATGAACTTTGCACTTCAGGACAGTCAAGCTCATTGGGAACCTCTAATGCACAGGATTGTGAGATTCAGTGAAGGACAACTATAGTACACACAGTCTGGAGATGAGAATGGTACTATAAGTGCATCTTTATCAGTCATCTGTCGCAATGCCGAGCTCTACTTACCTCTGCCTGCTGAGGGCAGTTTTCCTGGTGTGTTTTGTTAACCCTTTGATCCAAGGACTAAGCGGAAATTCAGATGTGGTCGAGAATCCTCATCAACAGGAAGCGAATCTCACTGGACTTCCAATAGTCACATTTAAATGGCATCATGTTCAGACCCCATATCTGGTCATAGTTTGGGTATTTGTGGCTGCATTGGCTAAACTCTCAGGTATGTATCTTCCCAGCAGGGAACATTCTCAGATTTTTGGCTAACGTAAAGATTTTCTAAAAGTTGTGAATAAATATTCTTCATAACATTAATAGAATGTTTGTTCATAGTCATCTGGTCTTTAATAATGTTGATTTTTTACTTGTTTCAGAATGTCCAGAGAGCTTTCAAAAGTAACATTCCCATAATGCAAACAAAATGATAAATGTATTCCCTTAATGTTAGCATAACCGAAAAAACATTCTGAATGTTCAGAGAACGGAGTAAAGCAATCTTTGATATAAAAGTCCAATTTGATTGACAATTAACAAGTAAGAAATAAAATTTGTTGTGTTACGTATTTGAAGGCTTGCATACAATATATAATATAGTTAGAGACATCAGTGGTTTTCCTCATGAATGAATTAAAGAGTTTGTTCTAAAGTTGATGTCATACTTTAATGAGAGGTTGAATTTCAATTCAGTTGAGTTCTGAGAAAGGAAGATGATCTCTTGATGAAAACCTTGTACTAGGAAGTATAGAAACAATACTGTGTAACTTGACAACTGCAAACAGAGCACAACAGCAGTCCTGCAAAAGCTCAGCGATTCACGTGAAATAACATTTCACGCACATTGCTACTCATGTAAAGGGTTTATTATGTAGAATGAGGCTTGTGAATAACATGGTTAGTACTGGTATTCTTACCCTCCTTCTGTTATCAATATGGAGTGATATAAACTGTTCACAGATGCAGTATCTTTTCTTCCTTACATTTTTGGGATTGGTTCTTCTTCCCTGTTTAATCAAAATTAGCTTAAAAATGTGGAACAAAGAGGAAAAAGAGTTGCACAAGGATTATATTAAGAAAAAGATCATTTAAAAAAATAAAATAAAATAAGAATTAAGCTTCCAACCTGAGTATGATAATCATGAATTATTTAGTTCAAATATACATCTAATTACAAATGATATTCAACCATTTTTTGAAAAAAAGAAAGAAAATACTTGCACTTTGATTTGTGATGCATATCATCTGGGTAAAGATCATCTTCCAAATGCATACATGCAAATGTAACTATAAATTTTACATCATTTTAAATTTACAAATTGTAAATATAATGGACGCCATATGAACTCTTGGATAATCTGAGATGCCCCAAAAAACATTGAATAATTATAATAATAGGCCTAATAATATTAACCCAATCCACATCTTGACTACAAAAGTATAAAAGTATATCTGAAGTATAAAAGAATTAAAGTTTCTCATGGCCAAAGGAAATCATGTAAATCATATATATATATTCAAACCAAAATTATTTAGACACCTTGAATATTTAATTCATTAATACAGTTTATTCACTATAGTTTAAAAAAATGGTATAAAATATGACAAGATCTCAGAGTTAAACTGTGTCAGAATTTCTTAATTATGTCAGATAACACTTAAGCAAAACATGGTCAGGTCAAAGTGTCTGAATAATTTTTGGTTCCAAATGTTTATCAGTTTTACTGATAGTCCACTGTATGAAGAATTTTTGGGTATAATATGTCACAGTTTACTTTATTTTGCTTTCCTCACTTACATAAATTAACTATACTGTCCTGCACTAGTAAAAATATATAAATAAAAAATATCAAATTTTTGGTTTGACTGTATATATATATATATATATATATATAAAGATTATGTTTCTCATGATTGGCTTTAGCCATGAGAAACTTTAAGTCTTATATACTTCAAATGAATGCTTTGCAATGGGATAATGTAGGCTACATCCAGCCTGTTGTTATCTCAGAATAAACCTGCATCAGCCTGAAGGAGTTTTTTTCTGAGATAACAACTGGCTGGCTGTTCATTATCCCCCTTATTACACGGCTACTTGCCACGTAAAATAATCAGACCCAAAATTTTGATCTGAGTCGAAATATTATTAGCTCTTTAAACGCAAAGCTTCGGCGGAGAGAGCAGTTGCTAGCGCGCGGTAAGTTCAAACATTTAAGGGATATACGGTACAGTCACACCACTTATTAAACGGCATTTCGCCACATAAATAATTATGGGGATAAGAGATATTGGTCTGAGATTAAACTGTTTTAAAATCATACCTGTTTGTTATCTTATAATCCAACAGAGTACAAAACAAAAGTGCAAAATGGCAGCAGCAGCGTTTGTATGAAACAAGAGAGAGCGAGTCCACGATACTGGATGTTATAATTAACTGTACACAAAATATTGATTTGACTGAATTTTAATATTTTATTAGCTCACCAAACGCAAAACTACATATATGGGCGGCATATATCAGCGTGAGTTTCCTCCAGGTACTCCGGTTTCCCCCACAGTCTAAAGACATGCAGGTTAGGTGAACTGGGCAGTCAGAATTGCCTGTGTGTGTGAGAGAGAGAGCCCTGTGATGGACTGGCCATCTATCCTGAGTGCTTCAACCTGCCCCTGGCCTAGGAAACTGGAATATATATATATATATATATATATATATATATATATATATATATATTCTTCTGTAAAGTTGTCATCTGTTCTCTCTCTGTCTCTCTCTCTGTATCTAGTGATTGAACTAAACCATCATGTCATCAGTATGTTCCCAGAGAGTGGTCTGCTCATCATTGTGGGCTTTATTTTGGGAGGAATCGTCTGGGGAGCAGACAAGGCACAGACTTTCAAACTGCTTCCTACCACTTTCTTCTTCTACTTGCTGCCCCAGATCATCTTGGATGCAAGTTACTTTATGCCCAACAAGCTATTTTTCAGCAACCTGGGTGCCATTCTCATTTACGCCATCTTCGGAACATGCTGGAACGCAGCTGCAGTAGGCCTCTCTCTTTGGGGCTGCTATGAGGCCGGAGTGATGGGTAAATTCAATACTGTGATTTTCTGCATTCTCACTGTTCTGCTGATCTGCATGTAATTTAGTGCACATTGTGTGCCTTTTGCATAGATCACGCATGCTTAATTCTTCTAACAAAACAAGGATATACTGTAAAGCCTTTGTTGACCCTCAAGGGCAAATATGCCCTGCATAGTCTGCAATTATCAATTCAGTGGCGTTGGGTTGGTATATATACACGCCATTATAGAGAATACTGAATTAATTTGACAGTTTCTTTAATCATCAGGTAACTTGGACATCGGTCTCCTGCAGTTCCTTTTGTTTGGTAGTTTAATAGCTGCGGTGGATCCTGTGGCTGTGATTGCCGTGTTTGAGGAAGTGCATGTGAACGAGGTGCTCTTTATCTTGGTGTTTGGAGAGTCTCTGCTCAATGATGGCGTCACAGTGGTGAGTATTAATTTCCTAAAAAAAAACTGTAAATGCCATTAGGCTCAAATAGTATATTTATCAATTTACGTAATCCCTGCAGACAAGGAACATTGTCAGAACTTAAGCTAACGTTCTGGAAAAATTCTCTCACACAAATTAAGATATTTTTGATGAAATCGAAAAGGTATATGACTTGTCCATAGACAGCAATATAATCAACACTTTCAAGGTCCAGAAAGGTAATAAAGACATTGTTAAAACAGTCGACGTGATTGCAGTGGTTCAACCTTAATTTTATAAAGCGACGAGAATACTTTTGTGCGCCGAAACAAAACAAAAGTAACAACTTTATTCAACAATTTCAAAACAAATTCAAAAACTTCTGTGTCATTCTCATATGTTGTTGACGTCCAGCTCTTCCAGGTTCTATGTTAGAACGCCGATTCATTATTGGCCGGCTCCTGCGTTAGCATTACATGCATTTGTCGTGCTGCTCATGTGATCAGCTCGGCAACTACATAAGGATAATGACAGCGAAGAGAAGAGTCGTTATTTTTGTTTTGTTTTTGTGCACAAAAAGTATTCTCGTCGCATTATAAAATTAAGGTTGATCCACTGCAATCACGACGACTTTTTTAACGTTGTCTTTAGTACCTTTCTGGACCTTGAAAGTGTTGGTTAAATTGCTGTCTATGGATGAGTCATATACCTCTTGGATGTCATCAAAAATATCTTAATTTGTGCTCTGAAGATGAATGAAGGTCTTACGGGTGTGAAATGACATGAGGGTGAGTAATTAATGACAGAATTTTCATTTTTGGGTGAAATAACCCTTTAATAGAAAGTTAATTCAAAGTAATCGGGTCTTTAATAATGTTCTCAAAACGTAAGTACAAAACGTTATTTATACATTGTTCATGGAGCTTTTTTGTCTCTTTTTTGTAGGTGCTTTACAATGTATTTGACGCTTTTGTTGCTCTTGGAGGCCCAATGATTGATGCCGGAGAGATTTTTAAGGGCATAGGTATGAATCCACACCTCATACAAATTTATGAAAACATAATAATAACCATTCATTTAACTTTTTCGACTTCAACATTTTTGTATTCCTATAGTTTCATTTGTTGTGGTGGCATTTGGAGGCTCGTTTCTTGGCGTTGTGTTTGCCATCCTGCTGTCCCTGCTGACCAGATGCACCAAACACATTCAGATCATCGAAGCTGGCTTTGTCTTTGTGGTGGGATACCTGGCTTACCTGACAGCAGAGATGCTCTCCCTCTCTGCTATACTTTCGTAAGAGTCTCTTGAACACATATAGAGAGTTTGGGAATAATAGAGCACCAGTTGTACTATTCCTACTGCAGGAATTCAGACTCAATGCATAATGTCTCAAGCAATTAATTCAGCAGCTCTTGAAAAAGAAACGGCTTTCTGTGTCACAGGATCACTTTCTGTGGTGTCTGCTGTCAGAAATATGTGAACGCCAACATGGATGAGAAATCGGTCACAACAGTTCGACATGCTATGAAGGTGCTTGCGAATGGCTCAGAAACCATGATCTTTCTATTCTTGGGCATTACAGCCATCGATAAGGAGATATGGGTTTGGAACACAGGTTTCATTCTCCTCACTCTCCTCTTCATCATTATCTACAGGATCATAGGTATGTGCAGTTAAAAAAACACCTCAAATCACAGTTTTGTTTTTTTTAGTATATATAAAAAGGTTCCACAGTGGTAATGTAGTTCAGATAACATAATATTTTGGTTTCTGTTGATTAAACCAATCGTCTTCATTGTATAAACTCAATTTTTTAATTTTATTGAACTCAAACGTTTAAGGCAGCCAGGTAACTTACTTTTTTAAGTTAAACCAACAATTCTTTTTTACAGTGTAGTTTGAGTTTCTGTTGATTAAACCAGTTGTCTTCATTGTATTAACTTTGTATTAACATTGTATTAAAATTTTAAGGCAACCAGGTAAACCAACAATTATTTTTTATAGTGTGGTCAAGTCATTTTAATAGTAAATTCATATCTTAGTTATAATCTCAGAGAATGATAGAACAATTAAAATACAGACATTTACATTTTAAAAAAACCCTTTCTAAAATAGACAAGGTGTCCTGTTTCAAAGTTTGAGTCTTTGATATATGTTTTAATGACATATTTGGGAATGTTTGTTCTATATTTGCAGGTGTTTTCTTGTTTACCTGGATGTTAAACAAGTTCAGATTGGTTCCCATCGAGCTCATTGACCAGGTTGTAATGAGCTACGGTGGCCTGCGGGGGGCAGTGGCGTATGGACTAGCAGCCATGCTAGACGAAAACAAGATCCCAGAGAAGAATCTGATGATTAGTACCACACTCATTGTGGTGTATTTCACTGTCATTCTTCAGGTATAACCCCATCCGCCACTCTTATAATAATTATGAGACTCAAAATGCTTGGATTATTTTTTTAATGTCCTGTAGTTAAATAATGTGTGTTTATTTTTAGGGAATCACAATGAAGCCATTGGTTCAGTGGCTCAAGGTCAAAAGAGCAGCTCATTCTGACTTGAAACTTGTTGAGAAACTGAACAATAGGGTAACTATTGCTAACTGGCAATTATGCCAACATCATTTATTTATTAGTTTGTTTAAGTATAATTTAAATATTCAAATTTAGTAATGTATTTATATTTATATTTATATTTACATTTACATTTACATTTATTTATATATATACACACTGTGTTCCAAATTATTATGCAAGTGACATATCAATAGGATTTCAGTACAATAAACATTCAGATTTTAGTTTTTCTAAGAAAGTGTTTGTTTGCTTATTTACCATGTCTTTTTAGATAACTGGTATCAATCTCAGACAAAATAATTTGCCAGGTCTACTTAGGTAAATGGAAACCCTAGTTAGAGGTTGTTCCATGTTATTTACCAAGTCACAGTTCTCATGCAATATGGGGAGGAAGAAAGATCTTACTGAAGATGAAAAGCATGAAATGGTGCAATGTGCAAAAGGCATGAAAACAACTAATATAAGATCTTCAGAAAGATCTTTCTTCCTCCCCGTCTTGCATGAGATATACAGGTATATGCAGGTTTATTTTATGATGTTTATTTTATTTTATTTATATACAGGTTTATTTTATGATAATTTAATTTATGATGTATTTATATATTATATATTTATTATTTCATTTTATGTGTTCATTTTACAAACTAAATGTTTTATAAAATAAGATGTATTTTTTTATTAGTCATGTTTGACTATTTTTATGGTGTCTTCATAGGCATTTGACCACATACTAGCAGCAGTGGAGGACATTTGTGGCCGTATAGGAGATAACTGGTGGACGAGAGGGTATGTTTTCCTCGCTTCTGTGAATAACCTCAAATATTAATATAAATGAAATGTGTTAATAATACTCTCTCTCAGTTGGAAGAGGTTTGAGGAGATGTATATCAGCAGGATATTGATGAAACCTAAGGCCAGAAAAAACAAAGACTACCTCTTTAGTATCTTCCACAAACTCAATCTTGAGGACGCTATAAACTACGTCAGTGAGGTGAGATCATAGACCGGCTTCAAATATCGCATAATATTATCTTTTTATCTCAAACTGCGTGTATTTCCTTTTACAACAAAGTTTGCAATAGTTTCATTTACAAGCACAGCAAATTGCATTGCAATACACCTTTGCTTCAGTACTGTGACTGTCAACAATAAAGATCATGAAATATATATGTAACCTCTTTCTTTCTTCATGTAGGGTGAACGCCAAGGTTCTCTGGCCTTCATTCGTAGTGATGAAGCAGCCAACATAGATTTCAAAAAACAATTTGATTCAGAATTTGCAGATGTGATGCCTGATATAATGGTTGATATGTCAAATTGCGAGTTTGGAATCGAAAATAATTCAGTAACCTCCATTGTGTAAGTGCACTGACTATGTTGAAAGCATTTAAACATCATTACTTAATCAATGTTGATCATAAAACAGTTATTACTAATGAAGGAGAGGAAATAATCAGATCTACATATGGGACTAAGAATCTTTGCCAGGGTTTACATGCACAAAGTGCTGAAATTTGACAAATAAGTTCCGAGGTGGCAAGACGTGGCAATAATTAAGATTGTTTTGTCCCTTGTTGAGTAGAAAAGACACTATTCCCTCGATATCCCTGGACATCCATGGGCAAGACAGGAAGAATGCGGTGGAAGACACCAATGCCCATCATCTTCTACAGCAGCACCTGTACAGGAGCAGAAAGCATGTATGAATTGCTCTTCTCCAACACACATTCACACACATGCATATGGTTTGCATCTCATTTGTCTTATCTGTTCCTCTCTTTCTGAGCAGCACCGTCACAAATACAGTCGCAGCCACTTCGGCATCAACCAGAGTGAATACGAGGTACAGGAGATCTTCCAAAGGACCATGAGGAGCCGCCTCGAGTCCTTCAAATCTGCTAAGACGGGTGTCAACCCTGCCAAAAAGATCACAAAGCACCACAAGAAGGAGCATCAGGTATTAGACCTTCATGACGTCTCTTTCAACAAAATCAGTAAATTATAGGATTGCACTTCAAAATATATACATATTTTCAGATGACTAATGGACACCCAGAGGGCGCAGACCATCTATATGGAGATGAAGGTAACAATATTGTATTTATTAGCATCATCTATTAAGATTTATGACACTTTATAATTTTTTTATATTTTTTTTATTCATTTAAAAAAATGAATGAATAAATAAATGTGAATGAATAAATGAATTAATGAATCTGTTTTTAAATATATTCATGATCCTTACAACAACATTATATATATATATATATATATATATATATATATATATATAGTTAACATTGTAAGCATCATCAGCTTGCGTTAAAGGGTTTGTTCACCCAAAAATGAAAATAGTGTCATTTATTACTCACCCTCATGTCTTTCTACACTCATCTTCGGAACACAAATTAAGATATTTTTGATGAAATCTGATGGCTCAGCAAGGTCTGCATAGAATGGTACTTCCTCTCTCAAGATCCATAAATGTAAAAACATATTTAAATCAGTTCATGTGAGTACAGTGGTTCTATCTTAATATTATAAAGCGACAAGAATATTTTTTGTGTGCCAAAAAAAACAAACAAAATTACGACTTTTTAACAATATCTAGTGATGGCCGATTTCAAAACACTGCTTCAGAGTGTTATGAATCTTTTGAGTCAAATTAGTGATTTGGATCGCATATCAAAAAAACCGCCAAACTGCTGAAATCACATGACTTTGGTGCTCCGATCCACTGATTTGATTCGTAAAACTCTGAAACTTCAAGAAGCAGTGTTATGAAAACGGCCATCACTAGATATTGTTAAGAAGTCTTTATTTTGTTCGCTTTATAATATTAAGGTAGAACCACCGCACTCACATGAACTGATTTAAATATGTTTTTAGTACCTTTATGGATCTTGAGAGAGGAAGTATCATTGCTGTCTATGCAGGCCTCACTGAGCCATCAGATTTAAAGGTGCCCTAGATTCAAAATTTGAATTTACCTCAGCATAGTTGAATAATAAGAGTTCATTACATGGTAAAGACATACATTGAGTTTCAAACTCCATTGCTTTCTCTTTCTTATGTAAATCTCATTTGTTTAAAAGACTTCCAGAAAACACGCAGATCTCAACATAATACCGACTGTTACGTAACAGTCGGGGTGTACACCCCAATATTTGCATATGCCAGCCCATGTTCCCAACATTATGAAAGGCATTAGACAAGGGCAGCCAGTAATGTCTGGATCTGCACAGGTGAATCATCAGACTAGGTAAGCAAGAACAACAGCGAAAATGGCAGATGGAGCAATAATAACTGACATGATCCATGATAGCATGATATTTTTAGTGATATTTGTAAATTGTCTTTCTAAATGTTTCGTTAGCATGTTGCTAATGTACTGTTAAATGAGGTTAAAGTTACCATCGTTTCTTACTGAATTCACGGAGACAAGAGTCGTCGCTATTTTCATTTTTAAACACTTGCAGTCTGTATAATTCATAAACACAACTTCATTCTTTATAAATCTCTCCAACAGTGTAGCATTAACCGTTAGCCACGGACCACAGCCTCAAACTCATAGAGAATCAAATATAAACATCAAAATAAATACTATACTCACATAATTCGAAGCATGCATACAGCATGCATGACGAACATATTGTAAAGATCCATTTGAGGGTTATATTAGCTGTGTGAACTTTGTAAATGTGCTGTAATATAATCGAGAGCTCGTGTGGCAGGGAGCACGCGAATTAAAGGGGCGGCGCGCTGAAAAAATCAGTGCATAGTTAATGATGCCCCAAAATAGGCAGTTAAAAAAATTAATTTAAAAAAATCTATGGGGTATTTTGAGCTGAAACTTCACAGACACCTTAGACTTATATTACATCTTGTGAAAAAGCATTCTTGGGCACCTTTAGTTAAAAATATCTTAATTTGTGTTCCGAAGATGAACAAAGGTCTTATGGGTGTAGAACGACATGAGGGTGAGTAATAAATGACATTATTTTTATTTTTGGGTGAACTAACCCTTTAAGCCATCAAGAGTTTCATGACAGAACTATGTGTGTGTATATATATATATATATATATATATATATATATATACAGTCAAACCAAAAATTATTCAGACATTTTTTATGTATTTTTTCTAGTGGGTGCAGGACACTATAGTTAATTTATGTAAGTGAGGATAGCAAAATAAAGTAAACTGTGAAAAAATTATTAAGACACTTTGACCTGACCATGTTTTGCTTAAGTGTTATCTGACATAATTAAGATAATTTTTTCTGACACAATTTAACTCTGAGATCTTGTCATATTTTATTACCATTTTTTAAGATATAGTGAATAAACTGTATTAATGAATGAAATGTTCAAGGTGTCTGAATAAATTTTGGTTTGACTGTACATACTTACATATACATATATATATGCTCACAACATTTAAATGGCTTGTTATCAGTCACTATATCAGTTGCAGAGCACTTTCAGAGTTTGTCTAAAACCCTCCAACTTCCCCAGCTCCACCTGTATAGATCTGCTATGGGTAATTGATATATGCTATTTGTTCAGCAGCAGTATGGCTTACATATTCACAACAACGTATCGGTGTATGTTTTACCAGTAGCACGTTTTTGTACTTGCACTGCAGCAGCAGCAGAAATAATCTACAACACAGCAATAATCAGCAGCAGCACTGTAGCAGATCTATTCCGCCCAGACCAAATACACTTAACATTGTCATATCCATTACCGTGCTAAAATCTTTAGAGAGTTGATAGATATGTATGTCATGATATATATATCATATTTAAATGAGCAATAAATATATAAAAAATTTATGAAACTATTTCATTTAAATAATAAAATATCAATATATACATACATATATTAGTATATAAATAAAAAGATACATATTTAACATTTAAATTACATTTTCAGATTTTGTCAACAAACAAATTAATACATTTATGTATTTTTTTTTTTTTTTAAAAATATGAATTTATTTTCAAATATATGCACTGGAATATAATAAAATAAACTGAATAAATAAAAAAATTTTAAATGAAAAATTGTAGTTATAAAATACCAAATATAAACCTCCCCAACATGGTATTCATGGTATTCAAGTAAAAGGCCCTTTACATTAACAATGGCATATTTCCTTAATTCATTTATTAATTTGGTTTTTGACTAAACATATTTTTGTATTCTTAGTTGACAGTGCTGTGGGTAGTGAGACTGGTGCTGTGAATAATACTTTCATGAGAGGCACATATACACCTGGAGGTAAGAAAAGGGTCTGAAAAGATGTTGCTTTGTAAATAAAGAGCAATAAATCTACACAATAGCATTAAAAAAAACACATTTGCAAAAGTAAGAAGCTAAAGCTTTGTGTATGTTTCCTCCATATCTCATTAAAGCTGGCATAGAGAATCCAGCATTCATGCCAGAGGTGGACATTCCTACTCACAGCCCACCCTGGCTAATGGAATCTGAGACGGACATGGCTGTCGCACCTTCCCAGAGGGCCCAGCGACGTCTGCCCTTGACGCCCAACAGACTCCGGCGTCTTGCACCCATGAGGATCAGCAACTGCTCCACGGACTCCTTCCTGATGGCTGATGTTTCTTTATCTCTAGAGGAGAATGAGGAACAGCCCCAAGGAGACCATGACGAAATGTGAGTACACATGCAACTGTTTACCAACAAAATAGATGAATTATTGCTGACAATGTTTATTTATGACTACAGACGACCAGTCTTTGATTAGATACTTCAGGACGATTAGGCGGCATGTCACAAAGGACATCCACAGACATGACAGTGCCCGTACTGTCTACAGATTTCCAATTTACAAAACGAGGTGGAACTGGCGAATTGCTGCAGGAAATCCCACCGAAAGAATGAAACCATGGATGTTTCCAGCACTAATTTAGGATCCATTTAGGGCAACATACTCATGTACTACTGTGTGCGCAGAGTAGCTGGATGATGGTTTGTCAAAACATTTTTCTACCTGTGTTTCCCATTGGAAAAAGGGAGTATGGGCTTTGAAGAAGTTTTATTATGCTTTTCTTTCTTTAGTGTATAATGTTGCTGTTTAAGCATGAAAAAGGTCTGTCCAAAGTCCACTCCAAAGGAAGTTATTCTCTATACCAGTAAACACTCTTTCTCCCATGAAATACCTCCATTGTAGTCTTATATTGTAGACAATATTCTACATTTAAATAACTCCCGCCCAAATCATGTGCAAAAAAGGGGCAAGGCCTGGTTGAGTATTGAATCTTGCAGTTGCGGCAAGCGGCGCGATATTTCCGTAACACGCTGGAAGCGTTTGACCAATCACAACACACTGGTCCAACCGACCAATGCAGAGCACATTGCACTTTTTGGAAAGAGGAACTTCACTGAGAAAGGAACTAAACAGAGCATTACTGACAGACCTCTGAAGAGAGGTGTAAAATATGTGAAAAATAATGTCTTTTGAACATTCAAGCATGAAAACTTATTCTAGCAGACCCCAAAAACAAAATCAAGACTTTGGAAAAGGGCATTATAGGTCCCCTTTAAAATAGCCAATAACCTTCAGTTTACATCACATCCATAAAGATTATATTCACCTTGTTATTTCTAGTCAGTTTTTAAATGCATTCTGTATATTTGCTGAAAGGGTATTCTTGTCAACTTTTACTGAAGGAGTACACTAGCCTATAGAAAGACCACAAAACAATTTGTATTTCATAGGTTTGATTTAATTTGATTTCTTAACAAAATGGTTTGAGGGGGAAAGGTTGAGAAGACAGGGATGTATTTTGTGCAATAATGTTGATATAGTGAGGGCAAAGCCATTTTGTCTTTTTCAAGATTCACCTTGTGGTTTAATTTTTAATGGCACTTTACTACAGTGATGTCACCTGTGCAAGGCACATTCTTCCCTGCACTGCAATATGATAAGTATATTAATATGGAAGGTATTAAGTAAATAATTATATCAAGTGAGTGTTTATTCCTCTGGAAACTTGTAGAAATCAATGGAGGTGTTAGTATTTTAGTCTGTGACTGATGTGGTAATTGTTATAAACTCTGTGCATGGAAATATTTTTAATCAATTGGTTTTATCTTGTCATTCAAATAATGCATTTCTCTGGGCATTTTACTTTCTTTTATGGGATTAATAAAGTATTTATCAACATTTCTATTTATCTAACCTTACTACGTTACATTCTTGCTTACATCTACATCTGTACGATTACGATGACAATTTTATTTACGTCTATGAAAGGATAACAATCTGGAAAAACTTCAGTGTTGTTTTAATAGTTATATACCATTATAATATTTGTCAGTTTATTTTTTTATTTGTATATGTTCATTTTCAAATATTTTCAATAAGTTTTAGAAATTTTGCTATATGCTTTGATAATTTTTATCATTTTTTTTTTTATATTTATATTCAGTTTTATTTTTATTTCATATTTAGTCATTTTAGTACTTAAACTTACTTCAGTTATTTGCCATTCATTTAAAGGATTAGTTCACCCAAAAATTAAAATTCTGTCATTTCTTACTCACCCTCATGTCGTTCCACACCTCTAAGACTTCATCTTCAAAACACAAATGAAGATCTTTTTGATGAAATCCGATGGCTCAATGAGGCCTGGATTGCCAGCAAGATAATTAACACTTTCAATGCCCAAAAAGCTACTAAAGACATATTTAAAACAGTTCATGTGACTACAGTCATTGAACCTTAATGTTATGAAAAAACGACTTTATTCAACAATATCTAGTAATGGGCGATTTCAAACACTGCTTCAGGAAGCTTCGAAGCTTTAAGAATCTTTTGTTTCGAATCAGTGGTTTGGAGAGCGTATCAAACTGCCAAAGTCATGTGATTTCAGTAAACGAGGCTTCGTTACATCATAACTGTGTTTCAAAATTTCAATGGTTCACCACTGGGGGTAGTGACTTTGGCAGTTTAATAACACTGAGCTACACACTCCTTTCTTGCACAGTAAACAAATATACAAAAAAAAAAAAGAAAATGCATGTACATTCAATATTTATTCATATGTATCATTTTTGTCCAAGACAAACAGTTCAAAAGACATCTCCATCAAAGTTTGCATACATACATTTTAATTAAAATATTGACAATTAAATAGAACAACCAAATAAAAAGACCTAATGAAAGACCACAATTAGAAGAGTTGAGATAAAATAAAAAGGGACAAATATATATTTTAAAACTGGACAATTCTGTTATCAATCATTAATATAATTTCATCACACCATAACGAAACCATGACATCAGAGCGCTGAATGTGTTGCATCACAATGAAAACAGTGCTGACTGTGAAGAATCCTATGAAGCTCCTTCAAGATGAGAAGAAGCTTGCATAGTATGATAATCTGGACGCTGATACTCCTGCTCATCTTCAATAATGTGCTGAATTTAATCACAGATATAGATATCATCATTTTATAAATCACCAAATCAACCTGATTAAACATGTTAGTAAATGTAACAGTTGGATTCATGCAGTTAATTTATGAAAAAAGTGTCTAAAATTGGAATTCAAACCAAATATTAGTGACATTACCAATTACGTTATTGCCATTTCATCACATATAGAGTACACAGATTTGACACAGTTTGTTAAAAATGGTTTGAAAACGAAAAATGAAGAGAAAACATCACTTGGGATGAGTTTCCAGGCTTCATACAGTTTAGCTTGCCTGGTCAGTGCTTGATCTATTAGTTTTGCAGTGCCAAATCTTTACAAAAAGTATCTATAACCCTTTGTAGAAATTTTGGTCCAGAGACCCTGGCAAGCTCTGTGATTTAACGTGTTCTTGGCGAATAAAGAGGCACAATCACACCCACACATACAGTTAACACTCTTAAACACATATTATACAGTATATCATATCAATAGAACTTCAATATAGGCTTGTTGGGCCCTTAAAAAGGGATTTTATCTGTCTGAAAACAGCACCATCAGAAAAGGCACATTCCACTACCTCATCTGCCGAAAGGATGAATCTTCACCTCAACAAAGTCAGGAAAATAAAGTCAAGCAGCAAATACTCTAGGCTTGAAGAAAACAGTTGATCACTCATCTATTCAGACACGAGTTCAAGAGGACTAGTAAACTTATAGCCATTAATGTGCTTGTGTGTCAATTGCCCTGTTTTTAATCAACTCAATTGAAATATTTGAGGTGGTACCTTCATGTTTAAGTCAATAAAAGCGTTAGAATTAAAAAGAGGACTGAAGGTTCATCCCTTTGTGAACAACATCATTTCTGTCATAAATACCATAGGACGATGAAGAGACACTCACAAAGGACTTTCGAAAAACAATACAATAGGAATCTACTAGTCTATTGCATATTAGCCCAATTTATATTAGTCACTATCATGATTAACATCACTATTATCTTATTTTGCTTAATCTTTCATAGACTTTGTTAGCAAAAATAATTGATGTGCATTATGCAGTTACGTTATTTAAAAATATACAAATACACTTCTCTGAATTAAAAATGCTTTAAGGTATCCGCAGTCCAGCTTTAAGCCAAGGGGTGGAGAGTGTCGTGTCACAGTTGTAGTGGGAGGTGCCAGTTAAGCCACACCCACTAACTAGAATAGCACCACCCCTATGCAATGCCCCAACTACTTTTTTTTTTTTAAACAACTTATTCCGTGGCAATTTCAGAAGGCTGTATAAGCTGCCACCTAAAGCCATGCATATGGGTGAAGGTTCTACTGATCACTCCCCTTTATTCAAGTAAGTTCAAATGCTGGTAGCGGCAGAGAAGTAACAGTTCTCAGCACATTGAAACAAAAGAAAAAGAGCACCGAAGCTATTTGACATTAGCGCGTTTTTTTTTTTTTTTTTTTTTAAACAGAACTAAATTCCAGTTAACTCGCTAAAACAAACATTTTATTTAAATATAAGAACAAGTATGTGGGTCTGGTAATTTGCCAAAATGGAGTATTTTTGTTTAAAAAAAAAATAAAAAATTAGCGAGCTAACCGAACATCATCACACTCTGAAAAAACCCAAACAAGGCTCTAAAGTTCAAAACACTCCATGACAAGTATTCATAGGAAATGTGGAGCAGATAGAAATTAGCGTGGTTAACATCCCCCGAATTACAGCACCACACCTCTTAGCACCTCAGGCGTTTCGCCAAATCTGAGACTGTACAGCTTTTTAAGTGCAGCAATATATTTGTCAGTCATTTCTCTCTTGCTCTCTCTACATATAAAAGCAGATGTAGTTTGTGATGTAAATTAGCAGCTACACTGGTCGACACGTATTGGTGGCTATAGGGCAAAAAGACCACAGTGCCATTCACATTAAGGGTGATGTGAAAGTGTGCCAGAGGCCACAGAGTTAACAAATATAACCCTTCACCTACCCCACTACAATCCAAATGCCTTTACTCAATACTCCCTACCACCCCTGTTTTCAGAGGCACATTGGTTTGGTCTGTGTGGAATGCAAGTTGAATACACAAGGGCTATGAAAAAGCAGGGGTTTGAAGAAAGGAGATCAAAAAAAAAAAGTGTTTCAAAGTTTAAACAAATGTTTGAAAATTCAAAACAAACATTTGAAAATTCAAACGTTTAAAAGAAAGTTTGAAAGTTCAAACAAAAACGTCAAACGAAAACGTCTAAAAGTTTGTAAGCGTGAAAAAGAAAGTTCAAAGAGCTTTTGAAAGTTTGAACATTCAAAAGAATGTCTGAATGTCCAAAAGGCATTTCGAAATTTCAAAAGACATTTTGATAGTTCAAAAATTAGAAAGAAAGTTCAAAAGAAAATGATCCAGGACTTTTAGCCAGTTCTACATTAGTTCAACTATTCAAATTGCCCTTAACAAAATGACCTTAATAACAACAGCTTCAATAGCTAAATATCTGTCCAACCATATGTACATGCCATTTACTTCAAATATATATTTATTTAAAATGTACCCCAATAGAATTGCATTTTAGGGATATTTCCTATAAAACAGGCACTTTATCTCATTTGACTTTTTACATCAAAGGTTCATCCAAGATCATAATAGCAAACTGAGCCTTTTCCATACAACGTATCCATAAGAGTATCCATCTCCTCTGTAAACTCAACCCAGCATTCCAGCCATAAAACACATCATTCATTTCAATAAAACCCACCGTATCCATGGTGTTCAAGTTCTCTTACACAATGCCACATACAGCAAAACATTTTAAAACGAAAGCATTCACTCCTAAGGTACTGCTTGCATTGTATAATGAAAGTCTATGACAGAACCGTCAATAATTGGCTTATTGCACTAAAAGGCTTATGGGACAGTTTGTGTCATAGTTCACAGGGCTAAAATGTGAAATTAAGGAACTGATAAGTTAAATAGATAATTTACAGATGCACTATTGACAATGCAAGTTAAAAGCAACATTATAAATAAGCTCAAAGAACATAAATGAGAATGAAATGTCTAACAGCTGTAAAGTCAATATTAATGGATAACAGGCCTCTGTGTTGCCTTGGGTGGAATTATATGTGCACACACATCCATCGAGTGTCTTACGGCCACGCTCTGACGTTGCAAGCGCACAAACCGAACGAGGCACAAAGCATTCAACGCACATACATAAACATATGGTTGACTACGTGGAAACTTTTTACCAACCCTTGAGTTTCAAAGTTCAAAGTTCCTCTTTTGGTGATTCTGAAGCCCTTAGCTAATCTGTCACCTCTGCTTAATGAGCGAGCCACCAAGAAAGGCGTCAAGAACCGCAAGGAACCAATAGTTCAATGGTACGCGCAAAATTTTCAAGGGAGTGCATGGACCAGAAAGTTAATGTATCACAGAGGTAAAAAGAATCATTTGAAAGACTGTGGAATTGGAAGAAAAGTGGTGCCTCCAATGTTCAAAAAGCAGAATAAGACATGGACATGTAGTAAATGAGATGTAAAGGGACAAAATGGAATGACATTTCAGTTGTCTTTTTTGCAGATACTAGATTAGATTTTTTTTTTTTTTTGGAAAAACATGATTTACTAGTAACAGTTAATCGTAAAATATCAAGACTGGTCACAGATTAGCGCAACAAATGTACAGAGGAACAGTGGAGGACTTAAAGCAAGATGTCATGGTAAACTATTAGCAAAAACTTGCACTGCCCTCTAGTGGCATTCCTCCAAAATCGGACTTCTTCAAACCTAATAGAATACTAACCCTAAACCAAAGGTGTTCCAAAGATTAGTTTCAACTCTGTTCGAACACGCCTTCCTGTCATTTTCAGCTGGACCTGAAGACACTGATGTCCAGCTATATGTGTGTTTGATTAGTTGTGAAACTAAACTCTGAAGGAGAAGAAATCGGCATGAGCAGGGCTAAACACTCCTGTCCTAAACAAATAACACTGCCTCATTCGCTGATCTAGCAAACCTTTAAGCTTTGTTTTGTGACCTAAGCAGGCAAAATTAATAGATAAACAGATCTACAAATCTAATAAATAATGGTATAGCTGCAATCTACATATTAAAAACAATCAGTAAGCGAAGAAGATTGGAAAGATTGGCTGTTTTTCTATTGCATAACAGTGCTAGTTCCTCCTGTAAGTTCTGTTACATTTGGTTCTCTTTAGCAGCCTGTGATTGGGCGAAGCCATCCTCCGCTAAGTGCATGATTGACGGGTCTGTGGAGGCGGGGCTAGGCAAAGTACATGGTCCTCAGAGTGTCGTGATGGATCTGCACAGCTTTGGCCAGGGCCTGAGGATCTCGGCCATTACTTTGGCCCGACACGTGGCTGCCTTCAGCGCTGTGAAAGAGAAAGCAATGAGCATTTATGCTATATGAAATCATAAATTTTTTCTTACATAAGAAGATTTATACAGTATGTATGTACGCTACCATTCCAAAGTTTGGGGTCACTAAGATTTTTTTGTTTCTAAAAAAATTAATACTTTAATTAATCAAAGATTAATTAAATTGATCAACAGTAAGACATTTATAATGTTACAAAAGATTTCTATTTCAAATTAAAAAAAAGACTTATATGATATTGCAACACAAAAACCTGTGACTGTATGAACTTTACAAGTTAGCTTGAATAATTCAACTTCCTGAATTCAAACCATAACTTTGAATCATTGAAATGATGGTAATTTTGGCTCACTTTAACAAAGGAGCACCTATGGCAACCAAGAATATGCAAAGCCTATTCAAATCAAAGTGAGTGACATCTAAAACATTTCATTTAAATCAGACAGAATTTCTGCTATGTACCTAGACATAATCAACCAGGCCAGTAAATCCCTCACCTGTCATGCTCTTTATCCACTAAATGGTAGCGGGCTCTAAAGGCCACCAGGTGGGCATAGTAGGCTGGCGCAGGGATGGATACGGAGCGGGTACAGCGCACGTATGTGTGGCACAGCTGGTAGGTCAAAAGCTGGAACTCATCGGCTGTAAAGCAGTTGTCGTCCCATAGCACGTGGTAGTGTGAAGGTCGGCTTGTACCCTGAGTAAATGGGGTTAAATAATCATAATTACAATTTATGTAATTGCGAATGCAATTAATCACTCAATCAATCAATATAACAGGCAATAATGCACTATTAGAGTTGTGCTCATGGCTGTGTGTGTTCATACCTGTATTCCAGCATGACTGCACAGATAAAAGTCAAATTCATAAGGATGGGTGATATCAGTGTCCACTGTGGTACCTGCTGGAATGTTACCACTGCGGCCCACCTTTATAAATAAATAAATAAATAAAAAGTGAGTGCGCAAGTGACAAAAGTGAGAATAAATTACAATGTTTTCAAGCAAACTCTCTCATATTCACCCTCTCAGTGCGGTCAGCACAGAAGAGACGAGTGTGGTGGCGTTTCTGTACGACGATGTAGGTGATTCCTGGTTGATATTCCTTCTCAAGGCTGATACAAGCTTCACGTATGGCCAGCAACTCATAGTACAGCACCTAGAAGGAATGACATAAAATATAACATATTTAAAGATCGAATTTAAAACTTTTAAGACCTTTTTAAGACCTGAAGAAATGAAAATGAATACCATACAAGCATAAAGAACAAACTTACCCGTTCTCAAAATACATTGTATTATATGTAATATGTAAACAGTATTCAACTCATACTAAAAATATAAAAATAGTAAACAAATGTAACATCTTAAAACATGTAACAGTGCTTAGTGAAAGTTCAAATCTAACAATACATAGCTGGATGTAATGTGACTGATCAAATGACATATCGAATGACTGAATGGCTGTTTGAAACATTTAAATAACCTACTAATTAAAAGTAGGTTATTTAAATGTATTCTTAAAAGTATTCTAAAAATGCATTCTAAAAATTTGGCTTTGTACCCATAGTACCTAATTTAAATGTCTAGCGGCATAAATTGCTTGACTTCATGGCTGTCATTAGTTTTTGCCAACCATCTCCGAAACCAGTCATCACAGAGCTACTGAGAGTTAAATTTGCACTCGCATTTTGTTTGCTCGAATTTGCCCACTCTCTTCTCCCAAGGGACTCATCCTCCCCGACTCATCTCTGGTGAAGCGAGCACTGTGACGTACTACGTAAAAAAGATGTACATAACACAGTCAAGTTGCGAACTGGCTAGGCTACTACCAAAGACTTAGTGCTACACAGCCTAAAAGCATATATTTTCAAACAGATTCAAGACCATGTCTTAAAATATAATGTCTAGCAGAAAAAAATCTTTGAGACTTTTTAATGGCCTTTTTAAAGCCCTAAACAGACTTTTTGTTAATGTGCACCCTGTGCAGTTCAAAAATACTACATGGTTTTTAGCACCATTAGAGCATTAGTGTAACATGCGATGCAGGCTAAGGG
This sequence comes from Megalobrama amblycephala, assembly GCF_018812025.1. Taxonomy (NCBI): domain Eukaryota; kingdom Metazoa; phylum Chordata; class Actinopteri; order Cypriniformes; family Xenocyprididae; genus Megalobrama; species Megalobrama amblycephala. Next base: position 22,362,000 of record NC_063052.1, on the reverse strand, counting down.
AAGAGAGGGGGCGCTGGAGAGCCTTACCTGTCTGAACTGTCCTTCGGACACACCATCCCTGTAGAAGATGATTCTGGTGGGTTTGTAGTGGGTGGACTTGTAGAACTGGATGAGCAGCTCTCGCACCATGGACGCCAGGTCCTGAATCACTTCCTGTCTGGGCCTCTGGACACGGACCGTAGCACAGTATCTGCTGGGGTGAGCATCCATGCTACCCACCACCTGTTCAACAACAAATTCAAAGGGAGGAGAGAGAGAAAAATAGCAGCATTTCTTTAAAATCACCATGAAATCAAAAAAAATTTTGGAATGGAATATTGCAGCGATTATTATAAATAATTTATTCGTGCACATCATTATTTTTAATTTATGTGCATGCGTAATCTTTAATCAATATAGCTTCCTTCTCTTTTGCAATGACATCTCTTCTCTAATGTGTTTACTGGCGTGAGGGCGGGACAACCTGTCACTCACATGGGATCGCAACGATCCAATCATTTCCCAGTGGACAAAATCAAGACCCGCCCTACACAGAAGCGGTTTCTCTCAGATATATTTCACAATAGGGAAGAAAAGACTTACACTCTAAAAAATAATTGTAAATAAATTAAACAAATTTACACAGTAAAATAAGTTTTCCATTGAAACAGTAATATACCATAAAAAATGCATTATTAATCATTTGAGAATGAAACCTATAGGCTACTTTCTCGAAAACAACAAATATTACCCAGAATTCATTGTTTTTACAGTATATTACTTCTGTATATTACAATGCATTCTGCGTAATATTATTTGTCATTTTCGAGAAAGTAGTCTATTGGCCCTTTTTCTGAAAATGACAAATATTGCCCAGAATGCATTGTTTTTATGGTATATTGCTGTTTAAATGGAAAAATGGAATTTTTTGTTTCATTTTTTTTACAGTAATTTTTTAGAGTGTAATCACAACTTCCGTTTCATGCCAACTTTAAAATATCCACATATGTTCAGGTCCCTTATTATTATTATACAATTTGAGATGTTGCAAATTAGTTTTTTCACATATGTGCGATATGATTAAATTGTAAAGTATCTGATATGAATGGTGTGTATGAGGTCTGTCTTTCTCACAGCAGCAATGGAGGGTTTCTTGCCGTCTCCTGCGGGCGGGTGAGTGACATCAGCTCCCAGAAAAATGACGGGCTGCTGGAAAACAGATGGGCTAAAAAACAAACAATATAAATACACACAAACAAGGTGTTTAGTACATTAAGGGCACTGTGTCTTAACCAGGGAGCCAAGTTTTCATTTACTTTCAATTTCTCTTACCGCTGATGGGGTACCAGTATGTTGTTGATGCCGCCCAGTTTGACGTTGATCTTTAGACACAGGTTGGAGAGGGTCTGAGGGGAGGTCTTCACCACATTCTTCACCTGAACACACTGAGTGGCCATTCCCAGAAGAGTATCTCCAACACGTTTCACTTCCGCTGGAGAACGAGAACAGAGACTTCAGTGCAACTGCCAATAGCTCAAAGAATTTATCATCGGAGAATAGACATCAAATTTAATTCATTTAATTTGACAAAAACAAAACCCTGGCTGTGAAGGACACCAAGACGGCACTGAGTATGACTGACGGGTTACAAGCTCCTACTCAGTTTGGTAGTTTTTGTTTGTTTTTATCTATAATTTTCATGTTTTTATGTGTTGGAGGTCACATTGTATATTGTTTACTACTTGTATATGAGTCTCTTAATATGTATATACTGTTTGTATTGTAATTCTGTATATTGTTAATGTGTCTATTGTGTATATACCCTATACTTGTTATCCATACTGCCATGCTGTGCCACTGCACCAAAAAATATGCTTGTGTAAGATGTTGTGCAAATAATTTGATTTGATCTCACACTAGTACAGACTGTACAATATGTTGAACTATTGCACACATCTGGGTGTCAGTTATACAAACAACCCATTTTATGTGCATTATCCTGTAGAATACTGAATCTATAATATTTTATTGCAATATATAACTACATATACATTACCATTCAAAAGTCTGAGGTCAGTATGATTTCTTTTTAAAGAAATTGATACTTTCATTCAGCAAAAATGCATTAAACTGATCAAAATTGATAATAAAAACTTTTATAAATGTTAAAAAAGATTTCCAATTCAAATAAATGCTGTTCTTTTGAACTTTCTATTCATGAAATAACCCTAAAAAAAATCTATTCATTAAATACAAAAGAAAAAAAAATTATTTGAGCTTTAATAATAATAACAATAATAAGAAATGTTTCTTGATCACCTAATCAGGATCATGTGATATATATATATATATATATATATATATATATATATATATATATATATATATATATATATATATATATATATATATATATATATATATATATATATATATATATATATATATATATATATATATAAAAAAAAAATTTAAATAGTAACAATATTTCACAATATTTAGTTTTTACTGTATTTTTGATCAAATAAATTAGCATGAGACCAAATGAGACCAAAACATTAAAAAAAAATCTTACCAACCACAAAATCTTCTTTTGTTGTAATCAGAAATATTAAACATTTGCTGTAAATATTTTTTTTTTACTAACACATGCATGAAAAAAAATCCCTAAGTAATGATGCAAATGCATAGTTGAATCAGAGTTTTGATATAGATATGGATTCACAGTAAAAAGTACAAGTCATAATTCAAGGAAGATTCATGCCACTAATTTAACTTTAATCTACCAGTAATCACAAGGTCTTTAAGGAAGTTGATGACCAAATAAAAAGCCTATTAAAACATGCTTGCATCTGTCCGTATATAGTTACCGTAGACAGGAGTTTTCCCGGGCAGTATGACGATGATGAGTTGTAGGCCAGCATAGGTGTTTTTCAGGTGACGGAACATGGGCTCCACATTATCTGCTCCCTGAGCGTATTTGCAGAAACATGGCTGGCCCTGTATGGGCATCCCAGCATCCTTAGAGATCTTCCGCAGCTGGTCTGTAAAGCCCCTGCAAAAAGACAAAGAGAGATACTTCAGTATTTCTGTTTTAATTCCATTAATAAACAGTGCTTTGTTAATGACCGAAAGACGGAGAAAGCTTTACTTGAGAACTTCCTCTCTGCATTGTCTCTGAGTGGCAAAGCAAGCAATGGCCCACATCTTGATCTCCACGCCAGTGTGAAACTGCTTGCCTCTCATGTCCCACACTCCATGGCTTGGGGTGGCTACTGTACGATTCTGTAACATGCATACAAAGGTTGTCTTAATTTACTGAGATCAAATAGTGTACAAACTCTAATGTTTCGCCAAACTTTAATTACAGTATACACTGCTACAACAAAAACCCTCAAAGTTCTCAAACTGGAGTCTTAAAGGGATTGTTCACCCAAAAATGAAAATTCTGTCATCATTTACTCACTCTCAAGTTGTTCCAAACCTGTATGAGATTCTTTCTTCCGTTGAACACAAAAGATGATATTTTGAAGAATATAGAAAGCAAAGCCCCACTGACTTACTTTTTCTTTCTTTCTTTTTTTTTTTTTAAATTTTGTATTATTTTTTCCCCTACTATGGAAGTCAGTGGGGCACATCAACTGTTTGGCTTTCCATATTCTTCAAAATATCTTCTTTTGTGTTCAACAGAAGAAAGAAACTCATACAGGTTTGGAACAACTTGAGGGTGAGTAAATGATGCCAAGTGTCATTTTTGAGTGAACTATCCCTTTAAAGCAAATGCTAACTGTTGGTTTAGATTGAAAAATATTAAACATTTGAAAAATATCTTTTTAGTACCATACAAGTTAGATAGTTCAAGCTCAAAAATGACCATTTACTCAAACTCTTAATTTTCCAAACTCGTTTGAATTTCCTTCTTCTGTGGAACATAAAGGACATTTTAAAATGGCTATCAAGCTCAAAAAAGGTTAAAACAACACCATAAAATGTCTATACAACTATACAACTATATTCTAAGTCTTACTTGACAGCAAAAAAAAAATAAAATAAAAGTTGCAAAGAAATTCAACAGTTGTATTTAATCATACAAAAATCATACATTAAAGGGTTAGTTCACCCAAAAATGAAAATTCTGTCATTTATTACTCACCCTCATGTTGTTCCACACCTGTAAGACCTTCGTTCATCTTTGGAACACAAATTAAGATATTTTTGATAAAATCCGATGGCTCAGTGAGGCCTCTATTGAAAGCTTAATTTAGAGACTTTAAGTTAAAGTTAATTTAGACTTTCAAACACCCAGTTTGATATGTGCTCCGAACCACCGATTCAAAACAAAAGATTGGTAAAGCTTCGAAGCTTCACAAAGCAGTGTTTTGAAATCGCCCATCACTAGATATTGTTGAATAAAGTCGTTATTTAGTTTTTTTGGCATACAAAAAGTATTCTCGTCACTTCATAACATTAAGGTTGAACCACTGTAGTCAAATGAACCTTTTAAATATAACTTAGTACCTTTCTAGGTGTCTGAAAGTGTAAATTAACTTGCTTTCAATGCTGGCCTCACTGAGCCATCAGATTTTATCAAAAATATCTTAATTTGTGTTCCAAAGATGAACGAAGGTCTTACCGGTGTGGAACGACATGAGGGTGAATAATTAATGACAATTTTCATTTTTGGGTGAACTAACCCTTTAAATGCTTTATTAATATTAAATGGCTACACATATTCACAATATCTACACTGAATCACATATAACACACAATAAAAACACATAAAAATGAGAAAAGAAAATTTTAATTTTCAAATGCAAAAGAAAATTATTTGAAAACAGAACAAGCAAGCAATTGAACATGAGCAACAATCCTCATTCCATTTAAAGCAACAGACACAGCAACTAAAGGCCCGTTCACACAAAGGACGACAACTATAAAGATATAGTTCTAAAAATCGTTCTAAATATAAAAGAATAGCAGAGTCCACATAATGATAATGGCACAGAGAAACAATATAGTTGAAATAATTCTCAGAACAATATTTCCAGCTGATGAACGATAAAAACATAGACAGCCAATCAGAATGTATCCTGCTTTAAAGAGCTTGAGCATTTAAAGCGGCAGACAATGTAACTGAAGTGCGCACTTAGAATAAACAGAATGATATTGTCCGCTGGTGTGGATGCTAATACAGTCATCAGTCTTGGTGTGAACGGGCCTCAACTCTCCTAACAAATTAGCATACATACTAACTATATAATATTAAATGTTAAATCTAGACACAAACCATGCCCAATTTCTAGCCTTCTACTCAAACACAAACAAACAAACGGCGCATGAGTGAAAGGGAACGGGTACCAGAAAGTGTTCAGAGCTCACCCTGCCGCCGTACTGCAGCATGGGGGCGGGCAGGACACGACCCGTCACCTCCGCCATCTCGTCCCGCACACGAAACTGGAACTCCTGCACGAAGGGGTCCGAGTTGTAGTTGGCACTGCGCACCTACGGTTTGAGCAAGAGATTTATACATGAGAGTTGGGACTTATGGAAAAGCATTGTGACAGTGTTGTTTGCTTTCCGCCACTGAGGATCGTATTTCAAAGACTAGCAGAGATTTTGCTGAGTATCTTTATTATGTAGTGCTGAACTCACCAGTCTGCTGATCTCCTCTTGTCTGTCCGGTGCTGAGCGGGCCGTGGCTTTGATCATGGTGGAGGTTTGGTTGTCAGTTAATTTCTTAATGCAGCGCTGTCCTGCCACAATGTTGCACACCTGAGTGGTGAAGAGGATGGCCGATATGGGCACCATTAAAAAGGATCAAGACATCTAAAATCTTAAAGTATGTCGCCTTCCAAGCGCATTCTTCAAAAAGCTTACGCTGTATGTCCTACACCTTCCCTATTCTACTTACGGAACAAACGCAGTTCCATTTTTTCCGCTTTTTGAAGAATACAAAAGTGCAGTTTTGGTGGAAGGCGATCATTTGTTGATATAGAGCATATACATTTACATCGTTTTCGAAAATTACTGATCGTTTCACTAGATAAGACCCTTATTCCTCGTCTGGTATTGTTTAAAGCCCTTTGAAGCTGCACTGAAACTGTAATTTTGACAATTTGGAAGCCATTGAAGTCCACTATAAGGAGAATAATCCAGGAATGTTTTCATCAAAAACCTTAATTTCTTTTCAACTGAAGAAAGAAAGACATGAACATCTTGGATGACACAGGGGTGAGTAAATTATCAGGAAAATTTTATTTGAAAGTGGACTAATCCATTAAATGTCTAGAAATTATGCTGTTCAACAATCCACAAATCAGGGAAGAGATGGTGGAATCTGCATGTGTGGAGGGAAATGGTAGCCAGCTTCCTGCTAATGTATGGTAAGTTATCAGATCTCTTACCTCCAAAGGCAGGTACGTGTGTTTCTGCTCCTGCCCCACTTGCAGGCAGGGCAGATGGGGGTACTTGAGCTGTAAGTTGTACTTTTCCCTGAAGTATTGTGCCACTGTTCTCTCTACGGTCTGTCCACTTTCCAGCTGTAGAGGAAACCTGATAGTAAAATAAAAAAATTAATGTGGCAGACCAGCTTTAAACAAAATTGAAAGATTCTGAGATAATTTCTTAAGTGTTTGCTTGCATCTTAACATAAACAGGACAGTAAAATATTTCATTTAGTGACACAGTACATACTTATTGACCTGTCTGCTAAGTGAGTCACAATCAAACCTCACATTCTCATAAGAAAGATGCAAAAAGCAGCATATACACTTACGTCTGGTGGCTGGCTGGTCTGCGAGTAACATTACACACCCTGTACTTCCTCCGCATGGTGCCACAGTGGGTGACCTCCACCTTTAGACCTGATGAGAGGAGAAGATCAAATTTACACCACTATACAGACACAACTGGTCAGTTTACAGCTCAGCACAAGTCTAATATAGGTCTAAGAGTGTTTTCTACTACAATGAACATTACCTATCAATCCAAGTTCCAAAATATTATTTATGCAAAAATCAGAGGCAATTTTCAAACAGCATGAATCCAAAAGAAAAAAATTGTCACTTACACATCTTTGTGTTTCTATCCAGCATTTGTATCTTATCCCAAAATGTGCATTAAAATATGTGAATGGAAACATTACTTTATGTTTTTGCAATCAGCATTTATTTAATGTAAAAAAACAGTAAAACAGTTGTTACAATTTATAATAAAAGCTTTCTGTTTGAATAGATTTTAAAATGAAATTTATTCCTGTGATGGCAAAGCTGAATTTTCAGCATCATTACTCCAGTCTACAGTGTCACATGATCCTTCGAAAATCATTCTAATATGCTGATTTGCTGCTCAAGAGACATTTCTTATCATCAATGTTGAAAACAATTGCCTAATATTTTTGTGGAATCATAGCTATGTTTCCATCCAAAGTTGTGAATTTAACTTGTGGGCAAATTTGGAATATCACATAAAATATTTGCGGATAAAAGCACTGTTTCCATCCAGTGAGTTGAAGAGATCAAAATATTACTGATGCTAAATATCAATAAGAAATATGGAAGTTGCTGCAGAAGAAGCCATTGCATATAATACTTTTTGTATACAATAAATTACTTGTTATCATGCATCAAATGCTGGTGTTTGTGAATGCAATCATGTGAGGCGCTTCTGGGAGGGAATTATACTGAACCACTTTAATGACAGACTTTGCTCAAGCATTACAGAATAACTAAAACAGCATTGCAACGAGATCAGTCTGCTGGTTGGTCCAGTTATGCCGTGCCATCACAAAGTCACATTGATGCGCATCAAGGAATTTATTACATAAAAGTGTTTCCATCGTAGTTTATGCGCATATTTTCGTATCGCATAAAAAAATGTATCCTACTCATTTGAGCGCATTTGAAGTGTGTATCCATTCAGCGTTTCTATGCAATATCCCAAACACAGCTCATTGATAAATAGATAGTTCAAAAGAACATAATTTATTTGAAATAGATTTTTTTGTGTAACTGTAAAAGTCAAAAATGTCAATTTCGATCAATGTAATGCATCATTGCTGAATAAAACTATTAAGTGTTTATTAAAAATTGTAATGACCCTAAACTTGTGGGGTATATTGCCTTCAAGCTATACACATATCATAAACTCCCTGGGAATCAAACCTATCACCCAAACCCATGGTAAAACCCTTAGCATTGCTGTTAGAGCAACTATAATTCATAATGGAATTCTGACATTGGCTCTAGCAGTGGAAATCCATCAACATGAAAAAGTTACAACAAAGTAAATTCTAGAACTCGCCACCATGTTGCCCATTCACACAAACCTTTGATCTCTTTGGTGAATTTGACTCTGTGGGAATCAGTAAGAGGACGAGGCTGCTCATCGATGTTGTGGATATCCAGAACCTCACACATGAACTGAATCACAGGTTGAGCTTTGTAGAATGCCGTGGCAGACACTATGGGAAAAAATAAATCTCGGTCAACGTTACACCAACAATTAATTAGTCATTTGCAGGTTGAATGCCCTTAAAATGTACAGAAAACACTGTAATGCTATTGAAAGTAGGACTTTCTGTTTGTCTGACCAATGAAAGATAGGTAAAAACATTTTTTTTTTTAACTTTGGTGACGTTAATGGCACAGAAATAGTGCACTTAACATTCCTGAGACTGAGAGATGGTCATTATTTGATCTTTTTTATCTTTAATAACCACATCCAGATCATGTAACTTGATAATTCAGGTGAAACTGTGTTTTTATAATAGTCTCTGATTTTACCATCAATGTTCAACATCATCTTCCACATAGCTGGTCGCACCGATTGGTGGAAGCCAAACCACACCTCCCTCCCCCCACCCAGCGGGTGATCATAGCCCTCGGGGGAAGAGAAAAAGGAGCGTCCCACTGGGGTGTACCTGAAATGAGAGAAGACAAATAACACAGATGTAACCTGCAGAACAAACATGTGCACTCCTAAATGATCCTTATCTAACCGCTTACAGTTTATGGCACACACTATTCTTCAACAAAACACTAGTCTTATTTGACTAGGTATGCACTGCATCGCTGAAGACATAAGCACTTTGTTTGTAACTGTATTAAATGCCCTTTATGATCAAGTAAGAGTACTCATGGGGAACTCTTACCTCATAGAGGGCAGATGGCGCAGAACAACATCTACAGCGTGTACGGGATTGGTGCTGATTGGCTTATCCAGCTCCAGTGGATCAGACGTGCTCCGCCCTGTGAGGACCTCATGCAGCATGTGCCAGCTGACCAGTGACACGAATTTAATGGTGACCTTGAACAGCCTGTCCTTCCCTCCTTCACCTGGCAATGTCACATCCAGGTCCACCTACAGATATTGCACAAATTTACATAAATGTGTTTTTTTATTCAGTTATACAGGATAAAATGATTAAGGCATAGTCATGAAAAACTTTCAAAAGTACAAAATGTTCCTTAAGTTGTAATTTTATATATGTTAGGAATGTAGGCAGAAAGTACCGAGCAACTGTTTACAAAGCAAATGTGCAAAGACTAAGTCAAACTGCATATATATATATATATATATTTTATATATAAAAAGGTAAAACAACGATGTCAGACTATTTTAAAGTTGGAGGTGAAAATGAGATGGAGTTTTTTGCCCTACCGTGGTATTTCGCCTACGCGTGACCTTTTTAATGTAATTACGTAATGTGTGGCAAGTGCAAAAATGAGCATTTGAGGTTAAAAATTATTAATTTTTTTTTTTTTAGAAAATGACATTGTTTCGGTAGATAAGACCATTATTCCTTGTCTGGGATCGTGTAGAGCCCTTTGAAGTCCTTTAAGTCTTAATAATTGGGTAAGCCTATTGCAAACATTTACTGCAAATTTTTGTGAAGAACTACATTAGGTGTCATAAAAGGAATTTGATAATAAACACATTTAATCATGTTACTGTAAGGTACTTCCCACCAACCCTGGTGCCCATTTATGTGTCTTACCCCCCCTGAGGCCACTGGTAACGGCTGGGCGGTGTAGAGGCTTTTCTTGCCATCGTAGACTGGTCTTCTGTCCCCAAAGATTGTCACCTTGAAGTGCTGCACCATGGAATCCACCACCTCCCTAGAAGACATAACAGAGAGAGTCATCATGTGTTTAATCAAACCAGTATTCAATTTGACTACAAAATTGACTATATTAATTCATGAGTCTATTAGTTGTAAAAGAAATAATTTTGCCAACAATATCAATTATCGTATATTCTCAGGCTTTGGCACCTGTTAACACGCCGTGGACACTTTTCCGGCTTGATGTCCACCTCGTACAGGTAGACGTCCATCTTGGGGATGTCCACCTGGAAGCAGTTGGCCAGCAGCTTGATGGCCTTCCCCATGGTGCCATAGCCTGGCCTCCGAGGTACGGAGAACAGGGGCGCAGCCCCAACGGCTCCTGTCATGAAAATCACAGGGGATTTCCATTAATATGTTCTCAAAACTTAATACATTAGTTAGACTTTCAACATCAGTTATTACCACTGAACTAAAAGAGAAAACCTAAACAAGCCCCCACAAGAAATGACGTGTAAAAGCATGCGGCCGACATGGTTATGATCATAATCAAGAAATGCAAGCCACAAAAAACTTTGTACAGACATACAGTGTTATTTCTCATTTGTCATCATTAACAGTTCATGGAAATGAATTGATATCCAATTAATAATAAACGCAGAAATGACCCTTTCGTTTCTTGACATTCAAAAAGAGGGGGTGTTATTTGCCTGATCAGATATTTCCTCTAAATGCCTACTCACTGGAAACACCACAACACTCAGCATCATCACACCACACACATTACAGATAACCCACACCTTTTACACATACAATCATATACCTGCAAAATAAATAATTCACAAAGAACGATTGTGATCAGATCATCTTGAATATTGAAAAGCATACTTTTTCTGACATTCATATTTTTGATATTTCTGTATTTGATATTACATGATATACATTTCATATAGGTGTACTCAGTGTAGCCAAATAAAATACTGATTTTTCGAGTAAAAAAAAAAAAAAAAAACCCTGCTGCAGTTTCTACTTGTTGCATTTGTTTTTCTATAATAAAGGTGATTTAAAATGAAAAAAAAATAAAATAAAAATAAACAATTCACAAAAAGTAATTTTCCCATGTAACAACTTAAGACTTAAATAAACATATTTGAATTGAATTAAACCTGACCTCAAGTTTTACCTTAGGTAATTTTACAATACTGAAAGTTTTATGTTGACTGGAAAGACCATTTTAAGACTTCTGTAATCACTATTTTTTTAATCCACACATGACCAAATTAACACTGATTTGGCAGAATCAGCATTTGCAATCAATTGATGAGACAGAAATAATTGCCATTAGTGTGTTACTTGACTTCACACACACACACACACACACACACACACACACACACACACACACACACACACACACACATTGGGTTTTCATGTTTTATGGCGACATTCCATAGACAATTATTTTTATACTGTACAAACTGCATATTCTATCCCCTAACCCTACTCATCATAGAAAACTTTTTAAATTTTCAAAAAACAGTTGCTTAGTGTGATTTATAAGCTGTTTTGCTCATTGGAGACCAAAAATTCTGTCACAAGGACAAGGATTTTGGATATTGCCATTTTTGTGGGGACATTTCTGTCCCCATAACCTAGGGTTTGATGTTTATTATCTTTCTTTTAAGATTGTGTAGTGCCCTTTGAAACTGCAATTTGGACCTTCAACCTGTTGGTCCCTAGTGAAGTCCACTATATGGAGAAAAATCCTGGAATGTTTTCCTCAAAAACCTTAATTTCTTTTTGACTGAAGAAAGAAAGACAAACATTTTGGAAGACATGGGGGTGAGTAAATTATCAGCAAAATTTTAATTCTGAAGTGAACTAATCCTTTTAGAGGATTCTGACTAATTTACTGACTAGCACCTCTGATAGGCCAATTGCAATCAGATATGATTGTGATTGGCTACAATGCTCAACGCTTTTAAAAGCATGCTGTAAATAGAAACTGTCGACGCTCAAAAAGTCTTTTCATACTTGAAATAGTTCAAGACATCGGGTAAACGGAATCCTAGGTTATCTTGCTTCACGTTTCACACTGACTGCTTTTTCCTTTCAAACGCTGAATTTACTGTTTATATAGCCTACAATGTGCAGTGTTTCCGTGACTGTCCAAAGCAGGCAAATATGAATATGCGATCGGTTGTCTGTTGATAGCGTCTAGCTGTAATATATTAACACCGCGTCGTTTCACACTGTACAAGTTTGGCACCGCAATGTGGGGTTAACACTGCACTCCAGAGCAGGGTTTCATAACCCCAGGTAAAAAGCAGTGCTAACCCCGCTTCTAAATTACAAGTGTGAAACGCTCCTTTACCCGGGGTTAAAAGCGGTGTTTAGAACGACGATAACCCGGGGTTAAGCGCCCTAAAGAGAGCTCTGTACTATAGGTACTGCAAAAATGTTGATACTGTCAACTTTTTTTAGACAACCCTAAGTGGCACGTTGCGTTGTCACATCATTTAACAGTAGGCGAGACTGTTACTGCTGTTGCACAGATGCTTTAGAGGGGGTTTACAGATCAAAACTGTTACTGAGAGGTGTGGAAGGGGAATTCGACTGCAACTGCTTCTTACACTTCCCAGTGTGCCGTTGCTATGCCAGTGGCACTCATGTGGCTTCTTTTCACCATGGCAACCATGACTAAACTAACAACCAATTAAAGGAAAAACAGCTGTTTCTATACATAGACACAGGTACAATTGATCTCATAGGTCACATGCACGTTTACAACAACATTTGTGCACAAATCTGACCATGAAAAACTTGATTGTTTCTCATATTCATGCTCAGATGAGTCCTTTTCTCACTTTAGTTGAAATCCCTGAGAGAGTGTGCTAAATATAGGAGTTTCTTGACATCACAGACTTAAGAGGAACTGCAGGTTTGACAGTGATGTGGTAACATACACGCTTTGGAAGCCTATTGTGTTGCTTGGAGTGTAACGCTCACTTAACTGGCAAATAGGTGACTGGCACATTTACAAGGGTTTCACTCATTCAGAGAATGAGACACATCTCCTTTCGAGTCATTTAATTATTCAGAGCTAGTCAAGCAAAAGAATTTAATGTCTGTTACTGTTTAGTCAGACAGTTTTGCACTAGACCACAAACAGGCTTCTATTAATAACAGCCTGATATATCAGCAAGGTCAATTTTTCTCAAATATGTCTAAATAAGTGTCATATTTGGCCATTGTTAGAACATCAGCATGTTCCTAATTGCTAGCTAATGGACAATTCAGCTTTTCAAAATTTTCAGTCAATTTGCAGTGCATGATGGTGTACAATACCTTTAGATTTAGCTAAGCAATTTAAAAAACCGTTATACAAAGTGTGGAAATTTTACAATGACTTGACAATGACACTTGACTTTTTTCATCTTGCACAAGCTAAATTGTTGTTTGTCCCTCCCAGCACAGTTAGCAAAAAGTTAACAATATGAAAGACTTTTTTTTAAAAATAAAACAAAAAAATTACTTTTTTGAAATGCCCATATAAGTGATAAATTATGGATTCAATATTTTCTCAAGAAATACCGTTGCTTGTATATTTATTTACCACCTGTTACTTGTGTGTAAATTAAAACAGACTTCCTTCTAGGGGGTAATAAAGCCCCCCAGTCGCCCCAGATACATACACCCTGCATTCCATTTGGAAGGGCTCATCCCTATGCCCTAATCCCTTCAAAAGGTTTACCCTCCGGAATGAGAGCTTCGAAGGGATTGAAAGGTGTAGGGGGTCAAAAAACTCTTTTTTTGGAACGCACCTCATCATCATCTTAACGAGACAATCAAGGAGGCGCCTTCATCTTTTTCCCCTTGGTTTACTCTTTGTATTAATAATATGCATTCATTTACTGTAGTAACATTATAAGCTACTGCTGGTCTTTTACTTTAAACATATTGTATATTGTGTCTATGTATTTGAAACATTTAAATTGACTGATAAAGGGAGGTGTAAAGTATTTTTGTTGAAGTACAATATCATTTTGACCATAATAATGTACCAAATCTAACTTATAAATATTGCAGTAGTATAATAAAATATTATAAATACATTTATAGGTAAAATCGAACTCCTAACCTCCTGTACCTATTCTGTGACGTCAAACAACTTCCCTGTGCAAAGGATCATGGGGGCCTGAGTTCTTCATTCAGAATCCTTCATTCAGAAGGGCCCTTTGAAGTGGCCAGTTTTGAGCACTTCGGTTTGGAACGACCCTTCAATATGGCGGCCATGATTATTTTCACTCTGAAGTGTCCTTCGGAGGGCGATAAATCCTGTTTGGAATGCACGGACATTGTAAAGTTTTGTCGCTTATTCAAAACACGCAAAGGCGTAGCTTGATGACGCCTTGATTTCGCGGAATCATGAGAGGTGCTGTCTTCACGTCTACAGCCGGTGGAAAAGAATCAGGATGGGACTCGGCAAAAATCGCGTTCATGGATTATTAACGTTAATGTATATGCAAGCAGAAACGAGGCCGCTGGAGCGATTGCTAATGAGAGACGAGCGCAACATGGCTTGACAGAAGCAGAACTTTTATTATGCCACAGACGCCGTTTCCGCTTCTTCTGGTCATGGATATGTGGGGTAAAGCAGCGCTGTTTTATCATATTAGATACATTTGAATGTTTAAAGTTGTTATATTGCTACTCTGCATTCGCTTGGCGGCTACTATGAGATACTTGTTGCGCACTGCAGTAAGCTCGATCGATATTAGGCATGGTAAAACATGGTACTCGCAAGAAAACGGGATTCAACACTTGCTGTGTTGAGCTATATAACATGATTAGTTTTCTGTCAATGAATGTATCCATTCAAACAGCTCACCTGTCTAATAAAACATAATATACTAAAGCTCTTTGGCGTTTCCATGGTTTCTACAAAATAAAACCGGAAATCGAGGGTAACAAGGGTATGATGTCATTGATAGGCGACGCACTGACACGCTCCGTGTCCTGGTTAAAATTGCTTATTTCTCTGGATTTAAACATTCTTGGAAAATGTTGGGATAATCTAAGTACACAAGTCAACAAAAATATAACATTGTTCAAGTGCTTTTGAATATTTGAATCCAAAATTCTTACATATTGTGCCTTTAATCGTTCCGATTGATAAAGCGGTGATTCAGTGACGGTCGTCATGGCAACGGACAATCAGAAACTCGCCCCTACCCAGCTACACACTAGAGGACTGCCGCACCTGACGCACGCAGCACCTGTGCGTGACAGCTGTGCCACAATGGTGTGACGTCAGCAGAGCAAGTGAGTCAGGAGGATCTTCCACACACGGTGTTTGATCGCCAAAAAACCCCAAAACCCAAACTCTCACAAAAATTTGGTTGCTACGCCCAAACGTGCATGAGCGGTAAATGTCTCAATCCAAATGCTTATTCATATCTCGGAAAGCAGTAATTAGTAATTGACCAAGGACTTTTGCTAAGCAATGAATGCGTTTTGTGCTGACGGTGGACGAAACAAAGTTACACCGAGTCGATACGTCATAGTACGGAATAGATAATAATCCTAAATCGGTCTGAAAGCATCAAGAGCGACGTACCTGTAGTTCCGATTTCCATTCATGAGGTCTCTGTCCGGATTCTAGCCGGCTCCGGGGATCAAATACCGGCTGAAGGGTGTTTGTTTAAAGCCGCTGAATATCCTCCGTAAACCGACCTACACTCCGGCTCCTACCGCGGGTGTTGAAGCGGGCCGCTCGGAGGCTCTGCTCTGGTCGGAGGTCCACCCAACCAGTAGCGAGTCAGTCAACCAAAAGGCACGAACTCTCCACCTTGTCTCCAACCGTTTGTCGTTTATCCGTAATTGCTACCGGCTGACAAGCCAAAAGACTTCGAAGAAAATATTTTAACAGCCGTCGCGAAAACAGAGTTTGTCAGGAGCCTCGAACCATTCGCAGTGTCTTCTAAAGTGACAATCTCTTATAATTTAAAAACATACACACATATACGAGGCTTACAGCTTAATATCCTTCGCTGGGTGGAAATTGTGTCTTTTATTCCACTCGCTTTAGACCGAGTTTGCCCGCGGCCGTTGACGTCTCATCGACTCTGTCGGTGTGTTACCGGTTTGGTTTGGGTTTACCATCTCTGTACAGTCAGGAAGTGTTGCCAGATCGGTGCGAAAACAACCAAGCTGGTCGAATAGAACTAACTCAAATAAGCGTTTTGCATCTCCAAAATCAGCCTAAATAAGTTTATTTGTGTCTTGTATAACCGTGTTATGGAAATAAGCCGCCAAAACCTAATCGCCCATTCCTATAAGCGATTCAAGCTACTTTGTGAAGCAACAAGCATAAGGTTACATTAAAATGCTTAAAATGTGCGGACATGGCAACTCCGAATCAGGGAGACCCACAGGAAATACCAAACGCAGGAAACGCCGTCACTTCCTAGCATAATGTCATTTATTTGATCCGCCTTTTATTGTTAATTAGTTTAAGAACATAAATGAACAGATTTGACTCTCTATAAAACGTTTTTATTGTGAAGAAAGTAAAGAAAGTTTCAAAAATTGTATTATTGATTTTATGTCAACTTTAAAGTATTTAAAACTTTTTAAAGTATTTTAAGTTTTAAAGTATTTAAAAGACACAAGTTGTATGTTCCTCTATATCAAATATTATTTTTTTAGTGCTGTTTTGTGTTTGTGTTATGTTATAGGCTGTTTTTTTTTTTTTTGATCCCATCTTTGTACAATTTCCTCCTTGCTCTTTTTGTCTATTTCTGTTTATCCCATTTAGTGTTCATCATTGTGGTAATCTTATATTTTTGTTTTTGTAAAAAACAAAAACAAAAAAAACAACTGCAATACATGTGGGGGGAAAAATAAGTAAGTTTGCTACAAACTGTGGTCTACAGATGGCAGCAGTGTGTTTAAGCATGTATGTCATTACCAGAGAAGAAGATCGTACTGGGATGTAGGACGTGAGAACAGTAGCTATCTGGTGGTTTTAATTAATTGTTTTGTTCTGTGATCTATAAAATAAATTATTAATTTAAACATGAAAGATTACATCACAAATCTATGGCTTACATATTGCAGTATGTAAATAATCAGCAGCATAAAGTAGTGAATGCACGGCAGAATGTTTATGAACTACAAAAAATCAAACCATTTTTATGTGGAATATTATTAAAATTTGATTCTTTAATAAATGTGACTGATTAGGCTAAAAAAAAAAATGCAGCTAGTTTTGAGATCAATAACTCAAATTTATGTGAACGTTGTGTAGCTCACTATCATAAGTAAACAAGTGTAATGCAGGGTCAGTTATTGGTCAGTAACTTTTATCTTCCATATTTGCCATAAGTCCATAGGCACTGATCAGATAGACTCTATATTTTTGTAGGTATTTTATTTATTGACAGTTTTGCCTAGGATTAATTATTCTTAATGCATGTCATAATGTTTCAGAGGGATGGATAAAATCATAACCTGTTTCAGCAAGTGCCCAGATGCTTCTGTCCGGCTCATCTGTTTTCCCTGGGCAGGTGGAGGCTCTATCCACTATGCTCGCTGGGCCAAAGCTCTCAACAGCTCTATTGAAGGTAAAGGTGGATATATATTAGAGATGCACCAATACAAAATTTCTCAGCCGATAGCGGAGAACATTGGATAACTTTCCTGAGTTAAATGCAATGTTAAGCGCTTGCCAGAAGGTAGTTATTTTAGTTTATAAAGTTTTAAATATGGATATTTTTCTTACAAAAACCCATCAATTTGCTTCCGAAGGCCCTATTAACCTCTCTGGAGCTGTATGGATTATTTTTATGATGGATGGATGCATTTTTTGGGCTTTTTAAATCACACCCCCCATTCACTACCATTATAAAGCTTGGAAGAGCCAGGATACTTTTAAATATATCTCTGATTGTGTTCGTCTGAAAGAAGACAGTCATATACACCTAGGAGGGGATGAGTAAATCATGAGTAAAGCATCATCATGTGTTAATTTTCATTTTTGTGTGAACTAACCCTTTAACGTCGCTGTTAATGTGCATTAACTGCTAATGTGTTATTGTCGCTTTAGTATGAGTTGCTTGCAGAATGACATGTTTTTCCAGCCCCTTTTGATTGACAGGATATATTTGGCCTTGATCATGAGGTGTTTTTAAATATAGAGAAAGTGAAAATAATAGCTTTTATCGGCTATATATATATATATATATATATATATATATATATATATATACTCACATTTAACAAAAACCCACCAATTCACTATCTCAATAAATTAGAATACTTCATAAGATCAATAAAAAAGGATAGTTTAAACAGAAATGTCAGGCTTCTGAAAAGTATGTTCATTTCTATGCACTCAATACTTTGGGCCTCCTTTAGCATAAATTACTGCATCAATGCAGCGTGGCATGGAGGCAATCAGCCTGTGGCACTGCTCAGGTGTAATGGAAGCCCAGGTTGCTTTGATAGCGGCCTTCAGGTCATCTGCATTGTTGGGTCTGGTGTCTCTCATCTTCCTCTTGACAATACCCCATAGATTCTCTATGGGGTTCAGGTCAGGCGAGTTTGCTGGCCAATCAAGTACAGTAACACCATGGTCACTGAACCAGCTTTTGGTACCTTTGGCAGTGTGGGCATGTGCCAAATCCTGCTGGAAAATGAAATCAGCATCTCCATAAAGCTTGTCAGCAGAAGGAAGCATGAAGTGCTCTAAAATTTCCTCCTAGATGGCTGCGTTGACTGTGGACTTCAGAAAACACAGTGGACCAACACCAGCAGATGACATGGCAGCCCAAATCATCACTGACTGTGGAAACTTCACACTTGACTTCAAGCAACATGCTTTCTGTGCCTCTCCACTCTTCCTCCAGACTCTGGGACCTTGATTTCCAAATGAAATGCAAAGTTTACTTTTATCTGAAAAGAGGACTTTGGACCACTGAGCAACATTCCAGTTCTTTTTCTCCTTAGCCCAGTTAAGACGCTTCTGACGTTGTCTTTGGTTCAGAAGTGGCTTGGTACGTGGAATGTGACAGTTGTAGCCCATTTCCTGAAGACGTCTGTGTGTGGTGGCTCTTGATGCACTGACTCCAGCTTCAGTCCACTCCTTTTGAAGCTTGTTCGCCTGACAATCTTCTCAAGCCTGCAGTCATTCCTTTCACTTGTACACCTTTTCCTACCACACTTTTTCCTTCTAGTCAACTTTATATATATTTTTTTAACCTAATTTAATTTAATTGTTTATATATTTTCAGTATACTCAGTTCGACTGCCAGGAAGAGAAGGAAGAGCCAAAGAACCATTTTGCCAAAATATGCAGGAAATCATTGATGAGGTCATAGGTGTGATACTTCCACAACTCAAAGAAAAGCCATTTGCACTCTTCGGACATAGGTATGTGAGACTGTTGCTAAAGTATACAGGAAATGGTGACAGGTTTTAAAAAGGTATATCCTGTACCTGATGTGTAGGGCCAGGACATGATAGACAGTGACGGCATATTAATGCAAATATACCTTTTTACTGTAGTTTTGGAGCTATGACATGCTTTGCCTTTGCCGAGCATGTAAAGAAAGTCTACAGCCTTGAGCCGATCCACATGTTTCTCTCTGGAGCCTCTGCACCCTATGTAAGTGTAATCTGCTCTGTACTGTCATATCTGTCGACTGTGAAATGAACTGAAAATTATGAGAAAACCACCAGAACCATTTGCCACATGAAAATAAACATGAAGCATGATCACCCTACATATTATGTGAAATACAGTCTCTTCAAAAACCCAAAATGAACAGATTTCATAAAACGGATACACAACATTGAGTGGTTTATCCATTTGGTGTTTTGTTTTTTGTTGCAAATGTGTAATCTTTTTATTTCTTTATTAATTAAAAAAGATTATACTTACATATTTAAATGTATATTAAGTAATAAAATAATGAACTTTTCTGTAAGTCTGAGACAAGACTGCAGGCACCAAAAAGAAGTAATTTGTCAGATCAAGAGTTCCTTATCTGGGTAACATCTATTGGGGGCACACCACCAGAGATACTGGCCAACGATGAGCTCGCCAAACTCTTCTTGCCTGCACTGAAAGCAGACCTCTATGTAGCGGACAACTATAGGTGGGTTTTTGAAAACAAACATTCAAACTTGAGCCTTTTATTAGTGTAAAAACATCAATATATGTGGCATGAGACAACTTACATCTTTACTATATAATATAATATATCCAACAGGTGCCGCAGACCATCAACACCTGTCCTATCATGTCCAGTATCATGCTTTGACGGAAAAGAAGATGCACCCCATGACTTACAAGGCGAGTCTGACAGACATATGGTTAACTTTTTACAATTTAAAACAGTGTTGCAACAGCATGGCGTTGGTTTTATAAAGCCGTCAACTTGGAACAAATTGATTATTTTTTTCAGTGTAATAATAACAATCATGTCATGAATTTATCATCATTCTACAAGCTTTAATTTCATGTGCAAGTCTTGCATTGTGTCTCTTTTGATTTACAGCTTGGAAGAACATGACGAGTGGTGACTTCACTGTGCAGATGCTTCCTGGATCACACTTTTACTTGAAAGAAGCAGCAAATGAAAAGTATATACTGGACTACATCACAAAACATCTTGAGACAGCAGAGATGGACTACCTATAGAAACTCTATCTGAACTGCAACTATGATAAATCTGTGCCATAAATACATGTACTCATAATTCATATTCACTGATGAAATGGTTTCTGGTTTATGATTGTGGGAAGAAAAAAATTAGGGCAGACAGAGAGTAAACCAGTTAATTCCAGAAGTAATCAATCATTCCATTAATCAAACACTGAAACATTCATGAACTACTTTGACCAATATATCATTATTATATAAACCTATGTATACAGATATAATCATTTTTGAGGATAAAAAAAATCTGAAATATGAAAATAATTATGAAGTAGCCTAATCAACCTCAAACCTGTAAAAATATATAGCTGAACTATTTGTATGAAATAAAACAGTCTGAGCCAGTTTCTCATGTTTCATGTTTTTTGGTTTGGTTGAAAAGAAGATTTTCCCTTCAAAATTTTGACAAAAATCATTGTCTAATTAATTATCATTTTTACACTTTACACGTCTTAACTACTAAAAAAAAAAAAAAAATGTGAAAAGATGTGGGTGGTTGTTGATGGTGAATGGCAAGTGATATTCAGGTCTATATGCGATTCAACAAAAGCACTTATAAAGTGCAATAGCTGAGACGAGTGGTCATAGATAGACGATGTTACGGTAAGAGGATGAAACGGTGAGTGAGTAATTGTTGAGCGTTGCTATGCTATTTAAATTATTTAATAAGCTGTCGTCGCCCCGTTACTAGGAGACCCGCTTACCGTCTTTACTGCTGGACTCAACAACAGACAAACAAAACATCTGAAAGTTTCATCCGTCTCGGTAAGTCAGATAAATGTTTTTTGGCGGCTTACAAATAACATGTAGGACTACATTAACTTATTTTTTTTAACGGTAGATGTATATGAATAAGTCAGTTTATATTTTATGAGATGAATTCCCTCCTAATCCAACTTTTTGTTCTCTTAAAAAGCTTTGATAATTATGTATTAAATACATGAATAAAACTGTGTATTAAGGGGACAGTTCGCCTAAAAATTAAAATGTTGTCATCATTTACTCACCCTCATATTGTTCCAAATGAGTTTCTGTCTTCTGAACGCAAAAGAAGATATTTTGAAGAATGTAACCAGACAGTTGACAGTAACCACTGACTTCCATAGTATTTTTTTTCCTAATATGGAAGTCAATGGCTACCGTCAACTGTCAACCGTCAACATTCTTCAAAATATCTTCTTTTGTGTTCAACAGAAGAAAGAAACTCATACAGGTTTGGAACAACTTGAGGGTGAGTGATGACGAAATTTGTGGGTAAACTATCCTTTTAATTGTTAATTTGCATTATTTTTATTATTTATTTTTTATTATCCTCAAATTCACTCTGGTGATATCTAAAATCATTTTGTTTTTTTTATAAACAGCCACAGAGGCAAAATCCATTACCCTGCTCTATTTAACACAGAATGGCTTTAATGTTCTCTAAATTGATGTTGTGTGTAATAAGCTGAGCTTTGGTGTGCAAAGACACAATAATTACTGAAAATCTATTATATATGTATTTATAAAAGAAATTTTTTCACCAGCTAACAGAAGCTGCACTGCTGTCATTTTCATGGCTTTCATGAACTGAAGTGTATGTTATATTGATTTTAGTCTTTTGTGGCATAATAGCTTTTGTGCAATGTGTAAAAACAACAGTGGTTGTGAAGTATTAAATAGAGTTTAATAGAAAAAGTTTCACAAAAGTTACTCTTTAGACACATAAAAAAAAAAAAAAAAAAAAATTATATAATTTTTAAAAAGCACAAAGAGTGCGGAAACCTCTGATGCTTTGGTGATCCTGATATACATCTGAAGCTGTTAATATAAAACCAAAATGCTTTCTAGAGTATGAAACAGAGAAGTATAGACATCACCAGGCTAAATTTGAGAAGAATTTCCAACTTCTGACAATCGGTCCAATAATACTAATAATTTTAAAAATTCCAGGTATAGTGTCCCATACTCCTTGCCTGGTTAGTCCGACTTTAACCATTAGGCCACAACTCCCTATAATAATATACATTTAATTTACATATATAATGTAAATGAACAATTAGAAAATGTCTTAATGTATTTGACGCATAAATAATGGTAAAAAACAAACAGAAGCCTTTAGATTCAGATGGTTAACCATTTGCCTGTTTACCAGAACTACTCCTTTTGTGTTTGTGTTCTTGTTTCTATGGGACCAGATACCAGCAAACATGGCCACCCTGAGCTCGAAGCCAAGCTTGCGTTACAGTGTGTCTGACTGGGCAACTGACAATAAACAGATCTCGGATGCTGCTGAGCACAAGCGCAATATTTCACATGAGATACGGCAGGCAGGAAGAGCTCTGCGTAATGAGACGGCCAATAAGGTAATGCATTTAAAATCAGGGTGGGAAGTTGTTTGACAGATAAAAACATTACCACTAATGAACAATAAGTAACACTTTGTTTTACAGTGTCACACATGTAACAGTAAATAATAATATAAAATTATGCATAATTACAAGCAACTACTAAACCACATCCTAACCCTAACAACATGTAATTCAATATCACTCAGTATTTAAATGTGTAACTAGACTGTAACAAGGACACAAAATAAAGCATAACCAACAAATCCTTTGCTGTTTTTCTCATCCCATCAGACAAACTGGGATGAGTATGACAGTAGCCGGCGACTGAGTGACAGAATCAATGACATCACACGCTGGAAAGAGAATCTGAAAGCCTGTGCACAGGAAGTGGATGCAGAAATGGATGCACTAACTCTGGTGATTAATGTCATGGTTCCTTAAAAGTTATTTTAAGTACCTGACATACCTTTGTGTCAGGTACTTTACAACACTGAAAAAAAAATTGGTGTACATGTAGAAACAATTGTAATTCAGAAATTGCTGTAAAGAAACATCAAGTAACACTGATGAAACACTTAAAGGCATAGTTCACCCAAAAATGGAAATTATCCAATGATTTACTCACCCTCAAGCCATTCTAGGTGTATATGACTATCTTCTTTCAGACGAACACAATTGGAAATATATTGATACATATCCTGGCTCTTCCAAGCTTTATAATGGTAGTGAACCCCCAAAATGCATCCATCCATCATAAAAAAATAATCCATACATCCATAAAGGCCTTCTGAAACTAAGTAATGGGTTTTTGTAAGAAAAATATCCATATTTAGAACTTTATAAACTTTAAAAATTACTAGCTTCCAGCAGATGCCCATACACATCGACTTGCGGCAAAAGAGTAACCCCTGACCCAACGCATGATGCAATGACGAACATGGAAACACAGAGGATGGAGCAAAACAAAACACCGGTCATGAATTAAACATTAAATTTTAAATAGAAATGTCGGAGGATTTCGATATAAGTGAAGAGGAGCAAGAGGTGTCCTGCATCATATATCGCGTCAGGGGGTTACTCATATGCGTACGCAGTATGCGTACAGTCGTCTGGCAGAAGCTAGTTATTTTACTTCATAAAGTTTTAAATATGGATATTTTTCGTACAAAAACCCAATGCTTTTCAGAATATATTTATGATGGATGGATGCATTTATTTTGGGCTTCAAAAGCCAGGATATTTTTAAATATATCTCCGATTGTGTTCCTCTGAAAGAACATAGGATGGTTTGAGGGTAAGTAAATCATGGGATAATTTAAATTTTTGGGTGAACTATCCCTTTAAATAGTCTTTTCTTGTAAAATGTACTCCAATAATCTTTTTTATTCAAAATTAGTTTACAGTGAAGAAATGCATTGTAAAAAATAAACATATAATGCAATGTAAGACAAATTTGTGTTTAAGAAAGTCAAAAACATCTCAAGTGTATTCATGAACCCATAAAACATTGCTAAGTCCAAGGAGGAGACAGAACGAGCCCTTGCTGCCACTGTTCTGCCCCTTGAAGTCACTACGGAGTGCTTGACCCTGAGGGAAGGCCGTCGTGGCAAGGAGCTGGTCAGTGACCCTGTAGAAGCTGAACTTAAGAAGGAAGTAGAGGTGATTGATGGAGCACAACGCAGCCTTCAGCAGTGCATCGATCAGGCCTTTGAACAGCTGTGGTAAGTATAGTACTACATTAAATCACATAGACGTTAATTGGTTTGAAGCACTCAATAGCAATGGTGGATGGATGGGCGGACGTGACTGACGAGGGAAAATGCGCATGGTTTTTCTTGACTCTTATGAAACACACCCGGATAATAGTTTGCCATGAGTAAAATTACGTTAAAAAGGCTTAATGTAGGCTTGTAGCTTATATGAAATAGATTCATGTATTTATTATTGTTTATGTATTTATTTGATTCGCTTTTAGTTAATAAAAAAATAACCTAGAGCCCTATACAAATGTAATTTTGCAGAAAACATTATTTAAAAAAAAAAAAAATAGAACCATGGAATTTAGTTTGAATATGTTGTAGTCAGCCATAGATGTAAGCTACTGATTAAATGAATTTTTGTAACTTAAATCATTAGAGTTAAAATAGCATATTATTTCTAGCAACTTATTCAGATTGAGTTCTGCTTAATATAATTAGTTTTTGAGTTCACGTCAAAAATATTTGTTAAGTTGAATTAACGTTTTGAAAATTTTAAGTAAAATAAACTTTTCATTTAGCGATTTTCACTGTTAGGTTTTACAGTGAATCTGCTTTGTTTGTTTTTGAATGACAGTGAAAGTAAGATAAATGATTATACATCATATCTTACTTGCCTGTTGATATGATGAAGATTAGGTGGTTTCTGGTTTCTAATCTCAGCAGATCTTCTCAGTCGTCTACAGGAAGCACGGCAACAGCTGACCATTGACCTTCAGGATAAAATCGAGGCCCTTGATGTGGACATGTCATGCTTGTCTCTCACTATACGGTCACCTGAGATCTCCCTGAAGCCCAACCCCACAAGAGTGCCCCCTGGGTGAGCATATGACTTAATGTGCTTGGTATAATAAAAATAATATCCAGAGACTATATTATAGGCCAAGAAGGGCCCCCAAATCTGTATGTAGTTTAAAGGGCGGCAGAAAAGGAAGCTGTGATAGTATTTTCGGTAACACTTTACAATAAGGTTCATAACTACATTAGTTAACATGAACTAGTAATGAGCTGCACTTCTACAACATTTATTAATCTTTGTTAATCTTAATTTCAAAATTACTAATGCATTATTAAAATCAAGAGTTGTATTTGTTAACATTAGTTAATGCTCTGTGAACTAACATGAACAAACAATGAACTGCTGTAGTTTTATTAACTAATGTTAACAAAGATTAACAAATACAGAAACAAATGTATTACTCATGGTTAGTTCATCTTAGTTAATACATTAACCAATGTTAACAATTGAACCATATTGTAAAGTGTTACCGACTTTTCTTCTCTATTGTGACGTATATCCGAGTGAAAGGGGTTCTCAAACAAGAAAAAATGTAGGGTGGGATTTGATTTTGTTCATCAGGAACTTATTGGATCGTTGTGGTTTGCTATTGGTCGATCTCATGTGATTGACAGGTTGCCCCGCCCTCGCTCCAGTAAACACGTCATCAGAGAAGAGATGTTGCTGCAAGAGGGAGGGGAAGTTATTTTAATTAAAGATTACAAGGGCACATGAATTTTAAAGGTGCTGTAGAATGGAAAATTGAATTTACCTTGGCATAGCTGAATAAC
The DNA here is from genome assembly GCF_018812025.1 of Megalobrama amblycephala. Lineage (NCBI taxonomy): Eukaryota > Metazoa > Chordata > Actinopteri > Cypriniformes > Xenocyprididae > Megalobrama > Megalobrama amblycephala. Next base: position 22,335,576 of record NC_063052.1, on the reverse strand, counting down.
AAGAGTTCAGTACATGGAAATGACATACAGTGAGTCTCAAACACCATTGTTTCCTCCTTCTTACGTAAATTTGATTTGTTTAAAAGACCTCTGAAGAACAGGCGAATCTCAACATAACACCGACTGTTACGTAACAGTCGGGATCATTAATATGTACGCCCCCAATATTTGCATATGCCAGCTTATGTTCAAGGCATTAGACAAGGGCAGCCAGTATTAACGTCTGGATCTGTGCACAGCTGAATCATCAGACTAGGTAAGCAAGCAAGGACAATAGCGAAAAATGGCAGATGGAGCAATAATAACTGACATGATCCATGATAACATGATATTTTTAGTGATATTTGTAAATTGTCTTTCTAAATGTTTCGTTAGCATGTTGCTAATGTACTGTTAAATGTGGTTAAAGTTATCATCGTTTCATACTGTATTCACGGAGACAAGAGCCGTCGTTATTTTCATTATTAAACATTTGCAGTCTGTATAATTCATAAACACAACTTCATTCTTTATAAATCTCTCCAACAGTGTAACATTAGCCGTTAGCCACGGAGCACTATCAAACTCATTCGGAATCAAATGTAAACATCCAAATAAACACCATACTTACGCGATTAGACATGCTGCATGATGAACACTTTGTAAAGATCAATTTTGAGGGTTATATTAACTATGTGAACTTTGTTTATGCTGTTAAAGGCAAGCGCGAGCTCGGGGGCGGGGAGCGCGAGAATTTAAAGGGGCCGCAGCCTGAATCGGCGCATATTTAATGATGCCCCAAAATAGGCTGTTAAAAAAATGAATAAAAAAAAATCTATGGGGTATTTTGAGCTGAAACTTCACAGACACATTCAGGGGACACCTTAGACTTATATTACATCTTTTGAAAATGCGTTCTACGGCACCTTTAAGTAAATTATGTGCACATATACATCATTTATAATAAATATTGCAATTTTCCATAAAAAAAGGTCAATTTTGTTTTCATGGCGACTTTAAATCTCCATTTTTAAACAATTAAATGTCAGTTCTCTATGGTAATGATATATTTAATTTATGATATCATTAAGTAAAAAATGCCTGTATTGTTTTTATACTTAAACACTTAATAAATACAATACAAACAAATAAATAACATGATCAATATACATTTTCTAAATATTAGTAATTTTTTGTTTTTTGTAGTTTGATGATTTGAAAAAAAAGAAAACTATTTAAAACATTAAGTTAAATGTACTAGAAAATTATAAATATCATACATAATATTAAAAAAATATAATTGGTTTCTTGCAAATGAAAACTTTTTGAAATATTAAAGTAATATACTAATATAATATACTAATATAATATAATATAATATAATATAATATAATATAATATAATATAATATAATATAATATAATATAATAGTGTGTTTTGTCCACTTTGTTTGCAGTTCCACAACTCCCCAGCAGTGGGAGCAGTTCAGCCGATACAATATTACCCGAGCCAAAGAAGAGATGCAGGCCTCTGTGCAGATAAGAGAGAATAACAGCATCACAAGAGCACAGGTGAAACTGGTCTACATATTTAATAATCTATATATAAGATATATATAGATTTAATAATCTATATATATATATATATATATATATATATATATATATATATATATATATATATATATACATGTGTGTAAAAGCTCAATTTAAAATATTCAAGAAACTTTTAAGATGATCAAAATGACTTGTAGTTGAACAAGGTAACAGTATTTAGTATGAAAGCCATTCACTACATGCCTCTTCTCTCTTAGGTGCAGAATGAGCTGGAAGCCCAACGAATGGCTGTGGAGTTTGCGCTCCGTAAGCGAACTCACCACCAAGAACAAGCCCATCATGAAATGCACTGGCAGCTGAAAACTGTGAGGCTTCATCCTTACTATCCCCCTCTTTTTTATATTTTTCTGGTGGTTTTGCATACGTAGAGCATCTTGGCCACAGCATACTAACCTCGCATGAACTGTCATACAAAATAATAAGTAGTTAAAGAAAGTGCTTTACACTCAGTTGAAATGTTGATGTTCAGCAATGAAATATTGGTTAGTTGGTCATTATTCCCAAATAAACCCCACAGGGTGATCAAGTGAGGCGTTAAGGTTTTGTATCAACCTGAAGGAGTTTATTTTGTGATAATGACCAGCTGACTGCAAAATATCCTTTTATGACTTCCCACCAAAAAAAATCAATACATGGACATGATTTGAGTGTATACTATTTTATTAGCCATGTGAGAAGACAGTCCGTGGAGTGATATGGGAGACATGAGCAAATTGTAGGAAATTGGTTGTTAGGGACTATAGAGGTAATTATTCAAAAACATCTGATAGCAGAAAGCTGCGATTGACCAATAAGAATCAAGTATTCCATGTGTCATGTGGTAATCGATGAATAGAATGAATAGGGCATTTTTCTTTCTTTCAATTTGTCCAACTGTCTCTCAGACTCAGGATGAGATTGCTGAGCTGGAGAAGGATATTGGTGGCCTGGAGGAGGACCTGCATGCCAAGATGGCTCCTCTAAAGCTGGTCCACACCCGTCTAGAGAACAGGATAAAGAGGCCCGGCATGGACCTGTGCAGAGATGAGGTAAACTGAATAGTAAACTGCATAAAAGTGCCATCACAATGAAATTTCTGCACTATTTTCAATAGTGTGGTGATTTATGAAGTACAACTAACAACTAACTTTCTGTTGATCAGTGGAGCAAATCCATGTGACCAACTTGAACATGTCGCAAAACCTTTCGCCCTCACACAAAATACCTGATCGTGTGTAATCCTATTGAAATTACTATATTTATGAATATGATAATAAATTAATATGATAAGAAATAGCAGTTTGCAATATCAAGCAGCATAACAGGCTGTTTTTGTACAGTTAAAATAACTCGGATGACACTAAGAAAGGTGGATTGAAATGGCTGGATTTTTGCAAAACAGTGATAAATGTTACTGCACCTCATGTCATCTGCAATAAAAAGATGTATGACCTTTGTTCTAGTTAATTACTATCACCCACTGAAAAACAAACACAATCCATCTTAATCTGCTGTGTTTTGGTTATATCATAACCCATTACACCCAGGTACAGTTTGGTTTGGTGGATGAAGCCAAACAACTGGAAGCCACCATTTTAGCACTGAAACAGAAGCTGGCACAGGCTCAGTAAGTTCAGTTTTATCTCAATTCCTCCTTTCATTTATATAAATAATGCTAATTCTGACGTAACTAATCTGACGTGTGAACACCTTTGATACTGTGTCCTGTCCATGACCAGGCACTCTCTGCAGTCTCTGAAGCAGCATGAAGCTCAAATGATAGAGGATCTGTCCCGTAAGCAGGATGCCCTGTCGTTGGAGCAGCGCAGCAGCCAGACCCGCCTGCGTCTTACTCTTGGGGTCCAGACTGAGGGTCTGCGTTCAGCTGTGGTGCCTCTCACCAACTCTAGTGGCAGACACAAGCTGGACCTCGCTTGAGTCGATGTCCTGATTCTTACCTCATACTTAAGGTGCAGTCACATTTACTGTTGCTCAGCGAAATTTCACAGGCCAAATCCAGTTATTTTAATAGGAATTTGTGTGTTTTTCATGGAAAAGATTTTTCTCATTTTGGTCATGCAAATTCACTGTGTTTGTGAACAGAAAGCTGTTTAGTTTGAAAGTGATGTCTGTGTGAGCTGTGCTTTATACATCTCTATGCTATTGACAATGGGAACTGCAAAACTTTGCTGAAATTTTGCAAATCTGACTGCAAATTTAATCTTAAGCTTCGTTCAGACTTCAGCCCAAAACCAATGTTTGTGCATATCCGAATAGAATCTGATTGTATTTAGCAAGTGTGAACGGCCAAAAATGCGCTTTTTAAGAATCTGTTTTGAGCTACATTCATATGTGGTTTGAAATAAGCGTTGAACAACTTCAGATTTTTTAAAGTCAACATTTATGTGATGAAAGTCGAGTCAACGTCGACTAGTTGCTGATGACATCATCAATGAACAAATAAGCCTGAGACTCGAACGCGGGTCAACTTGTGCACAGCTATGGCATATGACAGCGCTGCCCACAAGGCTATTGCTCCTTCATAACAGCTTATTTTTATCAGTGCTTTTGTCTTTGGGTTGTTATATATCTCACAGATTTCTGCTTGTTCTAAATCAGATACAGATAAAGTAGTACTGTAAAGATTACATTTATATGAATGCATTAGTAAGAGAGCGATTGCAGATGTGAATTAAAGGATTAGTCCACTTTTAAATAAACTTTTCCTGATAATTTACTCACCCTCATGTCATCCAAGATGTCTATGTCTTTCTTTCTTCAGTCGAAAAGAAATTAAAGTTTTTGATGAAAACATTCCAGGATTATTCTCCTTATAGTACACTTCAATGGGCACCAAACAGTTGAAGGTCAAAATTACAGTTTCATTGCAGCTTCAAATTGTTCTACACGATCCCAGATGAGAAATAAGGGTCTTATCTAGTGAAACCATCGCTCATTTTCTGAAAAAAATTGAAAATTATATAAGTTTTAGCCATAAATGCTCATCTTGAACTACCTCTTCTCTTCTATTAAAATTCTGGCAGTGTAGACACTTCTAACTTCAAAGTTTGAACTAATTGTTATATACTTTTGAACTAGCATATTGCATATAAAAATTAGTTCAAACTTTGACCTGAGGAGGGCAGTAATACACTTAGAAGTGTCTACACTGCCAGAATTCTAATAGAGGAGAAGAAGAAGTGAGCTAGTTCAAGATGAGCTTATGGTTAAAACTTATATAATTTTCCATTTTTTTCAAAAAATGAGCGATGGTTTCCCTGGATAAGACCCTTATTTCTCATCTGGGATCGTGTAGAACAATTTGAAGCTGCAGTGATTTTGACCTTCAACTGTTTGGTGCCCATTGAAGTGTACTATAAGGAGAATAATCCTGGAATGTTTTCATCAAAAACTTTAATTTCTTTTCAACTGAAGAAAGAAAGACATGGACATCTTGGATGACATGGGGGTGAGTAAATTATCAGGAAAAGTTTATTTAAAAGTGGACTAATCCTTTAATTCTACCTGGCAGCATCTCTCTACTAATAGTGAAGCTGTGGGTTTTAGTTACTAGTGCCTTGTTTCCATCGAAATTACCCAGAACAATTTGTCCCAGGAACTTTTTTTTCCCCCCAGACCTGTTGCTGTCTGTGTTTTCATAGCAGTCTAAAGTACCGTAAAGATTTGTCCGTTGACGTAGAACTGCGTGCGACCTTCCAGTTCCATTTTCCAGATATCCCGGATTTCTTCCTCCACATATAAGCTTAATAAAGCCTGAACCTCACCGTCAGTCCATCGGTCGTATTTTAAACTCCAATGCTGATTTGAAGGGCAAACAACTCTTTCTGCACACACCGCAACAGACTTTTAAAGGTCCCGTTCTTCGTGATCCCATGTTTCAAACTTTAGTTAGTGTGTAATGTTGTTGTTAGAGTATAAATAAAATTTGTAAAATTTTAAAGCTCAAAGTTCAAAGCGAGATATTTTATTTAACAGAAGTCGCCTACATCGAACGGCCAGTTTGGACTACATCCCTCTACTTCCTTCTTTAATGACGTCACTAAAACAGTTTTTTGACTAACCTCCGCCCACAGGAATACACAAGCGTTGCGTTTGTAGAGTGTGTTTGTCGCCATGTCGTCGAAACGCTGTTATTTTCATCCCGCAGTCCAATCACCGGGTCTGATTCCGGCTCAAATTGATAGTGTAAAATTAAAGACATGTTTACAATAACACTGAGCGCATGCATCTCCACCTTATGGTAAGAGGCGTGACCTTTCCGGGCAAGATGCGCTAAACTACTGTCGAATCACAACACAGGAACCGCTGGCACAATCAGAACTCGTTACGTATTTCTGAAGGAGGGACTTCATAGAACAAGGAAGTCATCAGCCCGTTTTTATGACAGTGGAAACAGCGGTATACAGATAAGTAAATTATGTGAAAAATACTGTGTTTTTTTACACGCGAAACATGAACACATGTTATATTGCACACTATAAACACAATCAAAGCTTCAAAAAACCACGAAAAACGGGACCTTTAAAATGGTGGTTGAAATAAAATGCTTTATGGAGTCAACCAATCAAAATGCTGCGTGAACTCAACCAATCTGCATGTCCCACCCCCAAAAGTTCCTGAAAAGTACTACTCCGTGAGCAGAGACTTTTAGAGGGGAGAATTTTTATCCAAAACTTCACTTAAGCCCTGGTCCCTGTGGTCGAAACACACGGAATATTGTGTATTGATCACCCAATCAATATTGAGCATCCAGATTGTATAATCAAACATATCTTGTGGAACGCTCTTGGAGTTTGTATTTATTATACAATATTTATAGTATGTCATTTACTGTTGGATACAGAACGTAAATGTGGACTTCAAAGATTTCTTATTCTGTTGCGCCCTCTTACAGTTGATTATTCGATGCAACCCCTAGTTTGAAATCCTATTCAAATCGCATTTCTGGGAATCTGTTTCAGTCTGACTGTCTGGATTTTGCATGGTTTATGTCACTTTCTCACGCCACGTAAATGTAAACATGTCAGACGTTATTATAGGAAACATTCTTATATATGGAAACATTCTTAAACATTCACTATACATAGTGTGGACAGTCAATAATTTAGATCCGATTCCAATCAGATACACAAATAATTGGATTTGGACTGACAGTGTGAAAATAGCTGCAGTATGAATCCCGAGTGTCAAACTCAGTTCCTGGAGGGCCACTGTCCAGCAGAGTTTAGATCCAGCCCTTATTAAACACTCTTGAACCAGATAATCAAGATAATTTGGTATTTATCAACTTGGTCTGCCAGTCACGGTGAGTTAATAAAGAGGAAGTAGGGTAGATATGATTACATTTACATGTTTGGCAGAGAGTTTTATCCAAAGTGGATTACAGTGTGTTCAAAGGATAATTTTTTCAATACATGCATTTCTGGGAATCAAACCCAGAACCTTTGAGTTACCAGCACCACAATCTAACAGTTGTGCTACAGCTAGAGCTGAAAAATGGCTAGTTTAATTGGTAAGAGAGAGGGTGGAAACTAGTCAGGGACAACTAAATAAGGTAAATAAATAGTGAGTAATTATTTGATAACCTAATGATGATTTAAAAATATATTAAATAAATAAATGTGATATGACTTTCTTAAATTGCATAAATTGTTTTGTTTTTTTCCCAGTATTGTACTAATTTCCTCTTCTTCTTATGTCTTTACCAGTCTCAAGACAATATTTCATGTGTTTTTGATGTGGTAATGGTTTAGCATTTGAGACATTAATTTGATTTTATGATCAAGAGTGGAGCAAACATCTCAAATATACATAAAGGTTTTACTTGTGTATAAGTTTTATTTTCGTGACTGGCAAACTGCATGTGGATCATTGGTCTTCTCCAACAACAACGTTAATCCATCTATCAAAAGATTCTTATTTTATGTGTGGAAAGAGAAGCTAATGTCATATGAAAGGCTCTATTTAGATTGGACTTTGACTCTCAGTGATAAACAAGATAAAAGAATGAGTGACACAATCTACGCATATCCATTGGTGAGGGTTTATCAATTCTGTTGGGTAACAGCTACACTAATGCCTCTAAATGGGACTATTTGCATCTATGCGAAATAACAAGGAGGAAGGTATTTCCTTATGAGTTTAAATGGATGGCAAATATTACAGAGCTCAAATCATGGTTGGTCACATTTTGTTAAAGCATGTGAATCAGTTCATATTTAAATGCAATTATATAAAGACTAAGGGTAGCAACCTTTGGTGTTGCTATGTATTTTGTTTTTGCTGTTCATTGCTATTCTTGTAAACCTAAAATGAGTTTGTAAATTGTTGCTGAAGCTTTCCGTTTTCTTCAATTTTCATGCTCAGTGAATTTAAATACATAATTTGATGTGGTTAGGAGTGCGTGGTTTAAGTTATAATTTTTTGAGAATAAAAATCTTTAAAATGTACTAAATTCACTGTTTTTAATTGTTGAATTTTAAACTTTTATTTTGTATTTATTTATAGTAGTTTATTTATTTATATACTTCTCTTTAACAAACTGAATTGAAGCTTACTGTATTATGTAGAAGAGTATTGTGAGAAAGAGGTTGATTGAGCGAGTTTATTACCTGCGTTCAGATTTAGCATTTTACTTCAGGTCAGTCCTATGTTCATAATAAAAAATCTATTTAAATGTCTGATGTATTATCTTGTCCTTTTAACAGTTAAGGGGTTTTCCCATGACTGACAGTGCTAGTCAAAGCATTTGTCACTTGTGTCTTGTTCCATGTTCACAACAATTCAGTCTTTTCAATGTAAAAGTCTTTGTTACTGACTGACACACTCATAAAGACAATCTTTGCTGCCATCTAATGGCGTAATAATGTAACTTCTGTTGCTGTTCACGGTCAGGGACTATTTTTTCCGGCGGAAGGAAGGCTTTTATTAAAAGTTTATTTCATGAAAGTTGCATTGATACATAGTTTTGGCTTTAATATTTGTATGGTGTGGTAACCGTTTTATAAAAGCAATAAGGTACTCGAGGCTAGTGCTGTATCGTGAATAAGTCACGGCTGAAGTTCTTACATTATTACGCCTTTAGATGGCAGCAAAGACTGTCTTTATGAGTGTGTCAGTCAGTAGCGAAGACTTTTACACTGAAAAGACTGAATTGTTGTGAATACGAAACAAGACGCAATTGACAAATGCTTTGACTAGCGCTGTCAGTCACGATACAGCACAGCCTCTCGTACCTTATTGCTTACATAAAAGCTGCCCAGAAAAGTAGTTGTTTAGATTTAAATTGGCAAATGCTCAAGAGTCTATGACTGGATCGTTATTGCAGTGATTATTATGTTTCTAGCATGTTATATGTTTGGCAACAGATCTTCTAACCCTAATTGATGGAATTAATGCACCTCTTGATGGAAATAACAACATAACATTTATTTCCATCAAGAGGTGCATCAGTTTTTGGTCAAGATCTTGTATTGACAATGCAAGAGTCGAGCACTCTGTAAAGTCTCCTCCAGCACATCCCAAAGACTTTCAGTGAGGTTCAGGTCTGGACTCAGAGGTTCCAATTCATGTGTGAAATTATTCTTCATGCTCCCTCCCAACCATTCTTTCACAGTTTGAGCCTGATGAATTTTCGACATTGTCATCCTGGAATACGGCCACAATACATCTTAATACATGGTTGTTTAAGAAATAAAAAGCTACACACTCCATCAATTAGGGTTAGAAGAAATGTTGCCAAACTTATAACATGCTAGAAACAACATATCACTGCAATAATGATCCAGTCATAGACTCTTTAGTATTTGCCTATTTAAATCCAAAGTGACTTTTTTTATATATATATAAAGATGCACGATATCATGATATACAGCCAGTGAGATCAAGCTTAGTAAACAGATCCAAAGGCTGTTTGCATGACACTATAAAATCGTCAAGCTAATTCATTGTATGCAATAGCCAATGCTGAATGACATCCCCAAACAGTCTCCTAGTGAGTTTACAGCTTTAATGGTTTAACCGTCCAGTTCACGGTTGGATGGGCTAGGCTTCCTGCAAAGCCCAATTATTCTGAATCATTTCACTAAAGGGGCCTGATCTGGCGTGTGATCCAAGGGCAAATAAGGCAACAAGAGACCATATAAATGCCATCTTGCTACATTAAGTACCCATCCCCTTGCCTCATATCAGACCAATTCAAGCTCTTAGATGCACTAACCACCCATCTAACACCCCTCCCACGCCCCCTTTTTCTCCCCGCCCTACTTTGTGCCTTCCAAATAAATACAAACTTTCTTGCAAATACGAACTTCTTCATTGTCTTCATCTATTTTTTTCTCACGCAGATTGGACGTTGTTCAGCATTTTACAGCTATTCTTCCAAATGGAATACTGGAGGCCAATGGACAGCCTGTAAAAAGGAGTATCTGGTTTTTGTTAATTGAGCAACAAATCTAGAAATTGATCTGAAATGGAGCTGACTGCATCCAGCTGTGTCTCAATGTTTGTCTACATCTTCACCTTCTTGCTTGGACTTCCCAGCAACCTTCTCGTTCTTTTCGTGTACATCCGTAAGGCTCGAAAACACGGTGCCACTCCCAATGTAGTCTACGCCCTTAACCTATGTGTGGCAAATCTCGCTCTAGTGTTGTGGATGCCAGTCAAAGTAGCCGAGACGGTGCTCCAGGGTTGGGCGCTTCCAGCTGAGGTTTGTCCTGTTTACAGCTTCTTCCTGTTCTTCTCAGTCTACGGTAGCAGTCTGATCCTCACAGCAGTCGTCGTGGGCCGTTACCTGAGTATCGCCTTCCCCATAACTTACAAGCTCTACCGCAGGGCCCGTACTTCGTGCCTGGTGTGCGCCATCTTGTGGGCTTTAGTGCTCTTACACTTGGGTTTTGCTTATCTTGCTGAAGGAGGGGGACATTTTGTGTCTTTATCAGAGCATAATGTCTCCGCATGCTATGAAAACTTCACCCAGGAGCAGTTGGAAGTGCTGGTGCCGTTACGCCTAGAGATGGCGCTGCTGCTCTTCCTTCTGCCGCTTGTTTTGTCAGCATTCTGCACGCTGCGATGCCTTGTGCTTGTCAGACACTCTTCTTTGCCCTCTGGTGGGAAAAGAAGGGTATTAGCCATTGCACTCTCCACATTAGTAGTGTTTGTGGTCTGTTATGGACCCTACAATGTTTCCCACGTGGTGGGCTTTGTCTTGTACACTAATGTGGGGTGGAGAAGTGAAGCCATGCTTTCGAGCTCCTGCAATGTGTTTCTAGAGCCCGTGGTTATGTTGATGCTTTCGCCGTGGACGCCGAGGGATTTGGTGGACAGACTTTGCTGTAAGCGAAGGGATGCATCATGCAAGTTGTGGCATCAGCATTACTGCAGTAGGGCTTCCAGGAACCCTCAAACAACAACTACACAGGCTGCGTCAATAATAAGCCATGGAGAATCTAAAGATGACAAAGCAAGAGCAAACAAAGCAGACCCGTCCATAAAGGTGACCTGATAAAGGTACACTCATGGAACAAGTGAGAACATGGAATTTTTTTAACCTATGAGTGTGCGTCACCCAGACATATTTAGGGGAAGGATATGAGCTGTAAGATCATGTTTTAGTGGCCATTAAAGATATTGGATGAGAAAGAGCACATTCTTTTAAATTTAGCTTCTTTTTTTTTCACAGCTTCCACTATTCAATAATGGTTGCCTCTTTATTATATAATTAAATTTTTAGTGATTTTAACCAAAAATATAAACTATAGTAAATAAATATAGTTAGTAAATATTGTAAAATAGTAATATCTATTAGATCCTTTAAACATATGAGAAGATCTATAGAACATTTTAAATATTAATGAACCATGTACTTTGTAACTATTCTGTGAAACACTTATTCTGTAATTATTGTTATTTCTACTATAATTATTACTGTGAATGTGTAATAAATATGTTTTTAAATGGGCACTGTAAATATAAATTAAATTGCTCCTACATTCTCTGAGATTATTTCATTTTCCATGCAGTTTTTGGTGTATGGATATTATGAATTTTAAGTATGAAATTTAAGTATGTTGCCGCATGTAATATTATAATATATGTGTGTGTGTGTGTGTGTGTGTGTGTGTGTGTGTGTGTGCCTCTGCATTTTACAGGTTTTACAGGCCTCAGATCTGGATCAGAAAAAAACAAAACAAAACAATGGTCATCTATTTTTACATTACACAATAACCGTGGACAAAAGCCCATGTGACAGTTTGCGGTTTGCAATTAGATACATACCAGGAAAATGTGAGAAGTAAGAAACATTCATGTTTAAAGTTAGTATTTAAAATGAGAAGGAAGCCTAAGCCATAACCTGAAGAGTCTTGGTGAGTATAATCTATTCAGATGTTTTTGAAGATATGTTGGACTGGAATAAACCCGTTTAATTATTTATTGTGTTGAAAGTCTATAAAAACAGAGCAGTGATAACAGTCAAATTTGAATTTAGTTGCCATTAGTTGTCATTTTTATATATGCATCAGAGCATTATATTTAATTATAAATTAAAAGTGAATCTGAAGGATGCTACTTATTGTTTGCGGTTTTATACACTCCTTACTTGTATCGGAAACCAAAAACTTTATACCTAAACCTGATCATACAAAGATCCAAAAGAACATTTTAATTTATCTAGTTTGATTTATATTTTTGTTTGCACATTCAATTGATTTGTATTATCAAGTACATCATTTTTTCAGAAAGCTCTTGGCAGTTTGATCCCAGCAGATATAATATAATAATTGGTTACACTTTACAATTAGGTTTCATTAATCAACATTTATTAGTCTTACTTAATGTTAATTTCAACATTTACTAATACATTATGGAAATCAAATGTTGTATTTGTTAAAGGGTTAATTCACCCCAAAATGAAAATTCTGTCATTAATTACTCACCCTTATGTTGTTCCACACCCATAAGAGTTTTGTTCATCTTTGAAACACAAATGAAGATCTTTTTGATTAAATCGGAGAGCTTTCTGTCCTTCCATAGACAGCCATTATTGAAACTTTGATGCTTCAAAAAGTTCATGAAGAGATTGTTAAACTAATCCATATGAATTGAGCAGTTTAGCCCAATTTTTTTGAAGTGACACAATTGCTTTAAATGATGAACAGACTGAATTTAGGCTTTTATTCACATTCAGTTGTGGTTAATGGAAGCTCAAGGTTGATGTGCAAGAACCAATGAGGTTCATTCTTGTGTGTTATGCAGCACCTTTGAGTTTCCAGAAGAGGTTTGTTTTCATGCTTCAGTGAAAAAAGAAAGAAAGAAAACAGTGTCTCAATTCTAAACATGTTTACAAAATGTGATGAATGCAAATCATACAGTTTGCTGTCTAGGTGGCTTGAATGTCACGGAACTGTGTATCAAAGGATCAAGACTGATAACAGCGATATAGCTCTTGGTAAGTCCCAAATTAAACATTAATAATAATAATAATGAAAAAACATGAGAATACATCTAAAATTAGTTTATGTATATATTACAGGTGGTGTCTTCTGAAGAACCTGCAGGGCTGTTTTCTGAAGTAAAGAACATTACCACAAGCCGACAGCAATGTCAGAAGATTCACCTACAGCAGTGTTTCTTGCTATTTATATCATCACATTCCTGATTGGGTTTCCTAATAGTGCACTGGCATTGTACTCATGCATTTACAAGATTCGGAGAAAACCCATCCCTATTGACATATTGATGCTGAACCTCACTATTTCTGACCTCATCTTTCTCACCTTCCTGCCCATCAAGATGAAAGAGGCTGCAGATAACATGGTTTGGAACATGCCCCATTTCCTGTGCCACTTCCATATGTTTGTATTCTTTCTTCCTCTCTATTCCAGCAGCCTGTTCTTGACAGCAATAAGCGCTGAGCGCTATGTGTGTATAGCATTTCCAGTCAAGTATAAAAGTCCGAAGAGAATCATTTACACAGTGCCTATATGTGTAGGCATCTGGGTGCTTGTTGGAGTAACTTCTTTATTTGTTTACAAGGCAGCACAAATAGATTCTGATGAAGCCGACAACACCAACACCACTAATCAGCGCCCTCTGGTGACAGAACCTCAGACATGTTACAGTAACTTCACAGAGGAACAGATAAGGCAACTGCTCCCAACACGGCTGGGTTTAGCGGTGGTGTTTTTCTTTCTACCCCTTATTACCTGCTGCTTCTGTTACATCAATGTCGTTTGTATTTTGTTAAAGCGTCCTCTCATCAATCGAAAACGTAAACTCCGGGCAATTGGACTGGCACTGGGGACTCTCCTTTTTTTTGCCGGTAGTTTTGCACCCTACAATATATCACATTTAGTAGGCTTCATCAAAAAAGAAAATACAAAGTGGCGCATGACAACTATAATTCTAACAACTTTAAACGCATGTTATGATCCTATTATATTTTTCTGTATCTCTAGGGAGATGAGAAGGGTGATCAAAGTATGTGCTAAGGCTTTTATTCAGTTTTATGCCAATTTCAAGGGTTAGTTCACCCAAAACAACAAATGAAGATATTTTTAATAAAATCTGAGACATTTCTGTCCCTCCATTGACAGTCTATGCAACTACCAGTTTGATGCTTCAAAATGTTCATAATGAGATCGTAAAACTAATCCATATATGAATTGAGATGTCATCCATATAAACGTCCATTTCATTAACACAAAAGAAAAAAAAAATCCTAAATACTCATAAAAGTTCATTTGATTGAACTAATTAGTTGAATTTGAGTTTGCTCTACTCCAGTCAATTAATTATTTTGAGCGGTAGGGTTTACAAAGTATCTTGTGTTTAAAAATGAACAAAAGTCTTACGTGTTTCAAATTACATGAGGGTGAGTAAATGATGACAGAATTTAAATTTTTAGGTGAACTATCCCTTTAAAGCAATGTATTGTTGTAAACTACTTTTATTTAAATTACTAAAAGCAAATAAACAAATGTATGATATTGTATCCTAAACTTCACAAAAAAGTGCTGTACATGATTTTGTTATATGTAATGACAGCTTATGCAGAAAAGGACCCTACCCCAAGGGAAAAAAAGGCATCACACCAATCTTTGCGACAGTAGTGTCTGCAAGCATCTACAATTAAAGTGGTGTGGGTCATGGTTAGTTTCTTCATTTAGCCCATCAGAAGGCTTCTGGGGTGCTTTCTGCCTGTCAATCAGTTTACACATTCACAGCAGGCAGTATATAAAGTGGAAACCAAGAGCCTGCTCAATGAACTTGAAGCAGTTTTCATAAGTTTGGAGGTTTCAAAATGTTTGTGATTTTTAGTCTGTATAGTAATGGGAGAAACAAAGCTTTTGGAAATCTGAATTGTTTGAACCAATTGGTTCGCAATCAGTGTTGGGGAAAGTTACTTTTAAAAGTAATGCATTACAATGTTGCGTTACTCCCTAAACAAGTAAATACAAAGTTCTGGCATGAAACTCTAATGGGCAGGCTAATAGGTCCTTTAACTCAACCTGCTCATAATCACATTATCTATAGGACACAGATGATTGGTTCCTGCTGTAGTTGCCAATGAGCTGCATCTTTAAAGGTGCCATCAAACGTTTTTTTACAAGATGTAATATAAGTCTAAGGTGTCCCCTGAATGTGTCTGTGAAGTTTCAGCTCAAAATACCCCATAGATTTTTTTTTAATTAATTTTTTTAACTGCCTATTTTGGGGCATCATTAAATATGAGCCGATTTATGCTGTGCGGCCCCTTTAATTCTCGTGCTCTCCGCCCACAGAGCTCGCGCTTCCCTTTAACAGCATAAACAAAGTACACACAGCTAATATAACCCTCAAAATGGATCTTTACAAAGTGTTCGTCATGCATGCTGCATGCATACATCGTATTATGTGAGTATTGTATTTATTTGGATGTTTACATTTGATTCTGAATGAGTTTGATAGTGCTCCGTGGCTAAAGCTAACATTACACACTGTTGGAGAGATTTATAAAGAATGAAGTTGTGTTTGTGCATTATACAGACTGCAAGTGTTTAATAATGAAAATAACGACGGCTCTTGTCTCCGTGAATACAGTAAGAAACGATGGTAACTTTAACCACATTTAACAGTACATTAGCAACATGCTAACGAAACATTTAGAAAGACAGTTTACAAATATTACTAAAAATATCATGTTATCATTGGTCATGTCAGTTATTATTGCTCCATCTGCCATTTTTCGCTATTGTTCTTGCTTGCTTACCTAGTCTGATGATTCAGCTGTGCACATCCAGACGTTAATACTGGCTGCCCTTGTGTAATGCCTTGAACATGGGCTGGCATATGCAAACACTGCATGTTACATAACAGTCTGTGTTATGTTGAGATTCGCCTGTTCTTCGGAGGTCTTTTAAACAAATGAGATTTATATAAGAAGGAGGAAACAATGGAGTTTGAGACTCACTGTATGTCATTTCCATGTACTGAACTCTTGTTATTCAACTATGCCAAGATAAATTCAATTTTTAATTCTAGGGCACCTTTAAATACATGAGTTAGCATTTGCTTAGCAGTGCAGCATGCTTCAGAAACCCTCCACCTTCCCCAGCTCCACCTGTATAGATCTGCTACGGGTTATTCATGTACGTTATATTGTACAGCAGCAGCATGTCTTACTTGCTCACAGCAGTGTGTCGTGTATGTATTGGCATTAGCAAGTCCCGTACTTGCTCTGCAGCAGCAGCAATAATCAACAGCAGCAGCTGCATAGCAGATCTATTCCATCAAGACCAAATGTACATCTACATTGTCATACCCATTACCATGCCAAACACTCTGAGAGCTGTCATGACAGAACTAATTGCGTTAGTTACTTTTTATGCGAAGTAATGCAAAACTTTAATTTTGCGTTACTTTTTCTCACATGGGCTGGGCTTGCTTGTTTGTTTTTTTAATAACAACAAGAAAATTCTATTTTTGGCAAATGTAAAGGCCCTTTCACACCAAAACTTAAATGAATAAGCCTCAGGCTGAAGGAAATGCAAATTCACATCTAGTAGCAGGCGCAGCTCAAACAAACCTTTCAGATGTGCTGCCATTCTGGTTTAAAGAAGAATAGGATACAGGAGAAGTAAGTTCAACACTCTTATTTCTAAATCTAATCTAAAGTCACTTTTTATTTGATTATTATGATTAAATTAGATCATTGAAGGTCATCAGCACAGATTAAAAAAGTGAGATTAAATACATAAAGTATATTTGTGTAATTTAATACAGTTAATTATTACAGGTTTGCATAAAATTCTGAGATTGCATTTCACTGTTTTTGAATGATTTCAAGCAAGTGAGATGAGTAAATTTATGCTCACATTTAGTCTAGAACTACAATAACTATCATCTTCACACAGCGCACACAACACCTCTGCACTTAGCCTACCCTATTTCTCTCAACATGGGGACAGGAGAGCTGTCAGTCAATAAATGTGAAAAAGTTACTTGCGTTACTTTTTTGAAAAAGTAACTTAGATATTTTGTTGTAAATTGAAAAAGTAATGTGTTACTTTACTGGTTACTTGAAAAAAGTAATCTGGTTACATAACTCAAGTTACTTGTTATGTGTGTACCATCAACACTGTTCGCAACAAGATTCACTGTTTTGAAGAGCTCAAAACACTACAGTTGGCTTCACCTGCTGCTCAAAATTATGTAATGCAAAATAAACTCAGCCCAAACTCATGTTGTGTGTTAGACTGTTAGGCAGGGCTAGGCCAGTTAAAAGTAATTATGTAATTACTCATGTAGTGTGTATAATACAAGTGGGTGGTATAAGTTCAAATTTAAAGAAACATTCTCACAGTTTGCAAGGTTTATATTTAGGCAAATGCAAGCTTTTTTATATAAAAAGCTTCTGGTTTTGTATTAACAGATTTTAATTGACCTCTTTTATTGTTATTATTTTTTTTTAATTTGAGGTGACCAGATTTCTGAAATGTAAACCATTTTGTTCAGTGGTCAAAATATCATTGAAATCTCACTTATTACATACAAGTAATAACAGGTATTAAAAATGGGGTCAAACGGACCCAAACTGGTTTTAATAGATACAACTCATCATACTATGAAAAATAGCAAATAGTAAACACTGCAAATAGCAAACAGGATTATAACAGTATTATAACAAAATAATGACATTACAAAAACACATTACAGAAATAATTTTCTAACTGCATGTAATATTTTCATTTTCACAAACTGTGAAAATACTGTATGCAGTAATTACAACTTTTAGTCCCTAAATCTTGGCTGTTTTTGTACGTTTGGAAGTGGATCTTTACTATCCCTAATTTGTTCATTATTGTGCATTGATAGTCTCATTTTGTTCACAAATTATGTGCTTTCCAGTCCCTCCAGAAAAACGCGATTATGCGATCGCCTGATTTCATGCATAATCAGCCAAAGTCCGCATATTTATGCGGGGGTCGCATTTTTTTTCAAATACGCCGCACTTTCGCCGCATAAATTGCCGATTTCAGCAAGCAAAATATATGCGGGGCTAGTATGATTTCATAATCCCTGCATTTTTGTTGCAAAAAAGTCACCTATATCTTAGCAGAAAGTTGAAAAATGTTGCGTTTACTTCACACTAGTAAAGCGCCATTATTTTCCCCCTATTGCCATGGGAACCTTGTGAAGTGACGTAATTACGCGACGTGAACATCATCTGCAAACTATGAAACCATGATGAAGCACACAAATCATTCTCATTTGCCAATAAAAATAAGCGCAAAAGACCGCGCGAAGCAGTTTCCCGGTGTGTTACATGACAGTGGGGGCAAAATATTTTGCACTCCGTGCAACTGCGTGTTGACGCTAGGAAACCACTTTCACTTTGCCACCGCCAAGGATGGTTAAAGCAGCAGCGGAAGCAGGCAGGAAGAAGCACACATTTTTAAAATATTTTATTTATTCATTTTTATAGAAGTTGTTGGATATTAATAATAATAAGTTTATTTTATATAGCGCCTTTCTACAAACTCACATTCCTTTTGTAAAACTACAGAACTTGTTTGACTCAATGTTTTGTAAGTTTGAGCCATGTGTTAATTAAGGTCTGAAATAAAACAGAATGAGAACTTAAATATTCTGTGATTTAGTATGCTTGCTTATCATAGGAAGTAATAGGAAATTACTCTTTACATTAAAGTAGTAGCCTAGTGAGAACAGGGTGTTGGGGGAATCACCTTTTATTTTTTTCTGTTTTTCATCAAACCGCAGTTTTTGCAAGTTCTCGCAATTTCATCGCATAAAATTGCAAAAATATCCCGCATATTCCATCGCATTTTTTAAGAAAACGTGCCGCAAAATCAAGCATTTTAGCCCGCAACAATCACAAAAATATTCCGCGTTTTTCTGGAGGGACTGGCTTTCTGCATGGATCACAGAACGTACCAAAAAAAGGTGGGCCTGGGGGAGGGGCGGGGGTGGTGCTACTGGGGCGTAATTTGTAGAACTTTCGCACACTGGATGAGAAGCTCCGCATCTTTAAAATAAGAAAACATTTCAGATTGTACATTTTTACATTTTGCATTCTGGTCTGTAAGACTGTACAATTTAATATTAGAAAGAGTAGCTACTAATAGTATTAGTTAGATGCCAGATATATTATATATTCTTTTAAGCTTGACTCCGGATAATCTGATAAAGTTACCTGAGAAAAGTGAATATGTGTGTTAATAGATTCAGTGTTGAAAAAAGATTTTAAAAAGTTAGAAGTTACAACAGGCAAATGTCACCCATTCGTTGGAATGGCTCTGTAAAACTTGGATGCTGTTTCAGTTGTGGTGCTCGTGACTGCCGACTGTCTTAACTCTGAATAGCATGAAACACACTGATGACGTATGATGTCTGCGGGAACATGGTGTGTGAGGGTATGTAAAAACATATGTTGACAGGAAGGTAGGACATCCTATTGTAGCCCTCGGACAGAGGGATATGATTGGACGAACATTTTATGGTCCTACGCCTTATACAGAAGATAGAAATACATTTAGACCACTTTAGTGATTGCTGTAGGGATGTGAAGAGACTTTCAACCAGCATAAAAAAATGTTTTTGAAGCAAATCACTTACCCCGCATTTAGCACAAGTGGGGTACTGCGAGTTGTGATGGTGGAACATTTAAAAACACAGGGAACATTTAAAATTGCGTGCAAGACTGTTCAGGCCCTCTTACATAGTACATACAGATATTACTTTAATGTAACATTGAATAGTTGGTATGTGACTACCTTGAAACTGATAATGGTGTCTCTTTTAATAACTGAAATGATACTGCTCCGCTCTCATCCAGGTTCAGCTCTTCATGGATAAAGCAGCAGCGCTACTCTAAGTAATCAGTGTAGTTTGTAGCTCCCTCTGTTGGTGAAAATAATCACTAAACGATTGTTCTGGTAACAAGCAGGATGTGTTTGTAGGCTTTTTAAAAATAAATCTCAAAAACTGGTGATCACTCCAGTCTGGGACAGGACACCAAAAATGCAGTATTTTTTGAGTGAACTATCCCTTTAAGCTATAGAAATAAATACTCTGTGTTCTTGGAGAGCCCATTTTCCAGCAGAGTTTAGTTCTGACTGTAATTAAATGAAACTGAACCAACTTACCAAGGACACTAGGTTACAGCCAGGTGTGGAACTAAACTCTGCAGGAAGTTGACCCCTTTTCTCCCCGGTCTTCTAAATAAACACAAACTTTCTTGTGAATACGAACTTCTTCATTGTTTTCATCTGTTTTTGCCTCACACAGATTGGACAATGTTCAGCATTTTGCAGCTATTCTTCCAAATGGAATACTGGAAAGGAGTAAAGGAGTATCTGGTTTTTGTTAACTGAGCAACAAATCTAGATATTGATCTGAAATGGAGCTGACTGCATCCAGCTGTGTCTCAGTGTTGGACTACTTCTTCACCTTCTTGCTTGGACTTCCTGGCAACCTGCTCGTTCTTTTCGTGTACATCCGTAAGGCTCGAAAACACGGTGCCACTCCCAATGTAGTCTACGCTCTTAACCTATGTGTGGCAAATCTCGCTCTAGTGTTGTGGATGCCAGTCAAAGTGGCAGAGATGGTTCTTCATGGTTGGGCGCTTCCAGCTGAGGTTTGTCCTGTTTACAGCTTCTTCCTGTTCTCCTCGGTCTACGGTAGGAGTCTGATCCTCACAGCAGTCGTCAAGGGCCGTTACCTGAGTATTGCCTACCCCATAACTTACAACCTCTACCGCAGGGTCCATACTTCTTGCCTGGTGAGCGCCATCTTGTGGGCTGTAGTGCTCTTACACTTGGGTTTTGCTTATCTTGCTGAAGGAGGGGGACATTTTGTGTCTTTATCAGAGCATAATGTCTCCGCATGCTATGAAAACTTCACCCAGGAGCAGTTGGAAGTGCTGGTGCCGTTACGCCTAGAGATGGCGCTGCTGCTCTTCCTTCTGCCGCTTGTTTTGTCAGCATTCTGCACGCTGCGATGCCTTGTGCTTGTCAGACACTCTTCTTTGCCCTCTGGTGGGAAAAGAAGGGTATTAGCCATTGCACTCTCCACATTAGTAGTGTTTGTGGTCTGTTATGGACCCTACAATGTTTCTCACGTGGTGGGCTTTGTCTTGTACACTAATGTGGGGTGGAGAAGTGAAGCCATGCTTTCGAGCTCCTGCAATGTGTTTCTAGAGCCCGTGGTTATGTTGATGCTTTCGCCGTGGACGCCGAGGGATTTGGTGGACAGACTTTGCTGTAAGCGAAGGGACGCATCATGCAAGATGTGGCATCAGCATTACTGCAGTAGGGCTTCCAGGAACCCTCAAACAACAACTACCTATGTTTTGTCAATCATAAGCCACTGAGAATCTAAAGATGACAAAGCAAGAGCAAACAAAGCAGACCCGTCCATAAAGGTGACCTGATAAAGGTACACTCATGGAACAAGTGAGAACATGGAATTTTTAAGTGTGCGTCACCCAGACACATTTAGGGGAAGGATATGAGCTGCAAGATAATGTTTTGGTGGCCATTAAAGATATTGGATGAGAAAGTGCACATTCTTTTAAAATTTAGCTTTTTTTTCTTTTTTTTCACAGCTTCCACTATTCAATAATGGTTGCCTCTGTATTATATAATTACATTTTTAGTGATTTTAACCAAAAATATAAACTATTGTAAATAAATATAGTTAGTAAATATTGTAAAATAGTAATATCTGGTAGATCCTTTGAACATGTGAGAAGATCTATAGAACATTTTTGATACTAATGAACCATGTCTTTGTAACTATTCTGTGAAACAATCATTCTGTAAATATTATTACAGTTTTTTACAGACGCTAGGACACATTTCTCAATACTTAGGTCACTTTTGCAAAACTCTTCACACAGTGAGCACAACAGAAGTCTATGTGGGCTAAACTGAGGATCAATTATCGTTGCTTTGGCACAAAATGCATTCAATGACCACATCTCTCAAATTTCATGAATTCTTTTCTCACTCAGATACAACAACTGCCAAAACTCTTTGTACGTACAGGCCAATTTGCACATGCTTACATACTGTTTTCAAAACTGTTAAACTTATGTTCAAAACAATAACATAATACAAAACTGAATAAGAGCAATTTGCTACATTCCTACAGTAATATTTTAATGAAATATATTTTAAATCTTAAAATTAAATGCTATAAAAACAATTGAATTGTATCTGTATCAGTGGATGGTGTGTATACAAATTCTTGTATTTTGGAATTACTCAGTGCAAAAAAATAAAAATAAATAAACGACATAAAATATTGGTGAATTCTGCATCATGTCTGATTCATTCCAGTAACATATATTGCAGTGAATTATAAACAGAGATATGTCCTTGTTTTACACAAGAAAACATTGTATAATGCTACATGTTGTTAGTGTTTTTTAGGTCATTGTTTTGTGGGTGACAAAGTGTGTTTGTCGGCTGTCAACCTTTGCTAGTGTTCTGGAAGAATGAGTTGATTTGAGACCTGAATGAAGTGTTTTGGTAGTTGTAGTGCATTTTGGATGTGAAATGAACTGCTTTGCCAAGCTGAAAGTTGGTTAGGAGAACTGTGTGAAGAGTTTTGCAAAAGTGACCTAAGTATTGAGAAATGTGTCCTAGCGTCTATAAAAAACTGTAATACTAAAACATACTAAACAATGTTTTATTAAAAATATAAAAATGTAGAATGTTTTCTGTGATGGGTAGATTTAGGGGTAGGAGTAGTGTAGGGGGATAGAATGTGATTGTACAGTATAAAAACCATTACGGCTATGGAATGTCCTCATTAAGATAGCAAAACAAACCTCTGTGTGTGTGTGTGTGTGTGTGTGTGTGTGTGTGTGTGTGTGTGTGTGTGTGTGTGTGTGTGTGTGTGTGTGTGTGTGTGTGTGTGTGTGTGTGTGTGTGTGTGTGTGTGTGTGTGTGTGTGTGTGTGTGTGTGTGTGTGTGTGTGTGTGTGTGTGTGTGTGTGTGTGTGTGTCTGTGTCTGTGTCTGTGTGTACACCTCTACATTTTACTGGTTTTGCAGGCCTCGGATCTGGATCAGAAAAAAAAAATAAAAAAAACATGGTCATCTATTTTTACATTACACAATAACTGTGGACAAAAGCCCACATGACAGTCTGCGGTTTGCAATTAGATACATACCAGGAAAATGTGAGATGTAATAAATAGGCATGTTAAATGTTAGTATTTAAAATGAGAAGGAAGCCTAAGCCATAACCTGAAGAGTCTTGGTGAGTATAATCTATTATGTTGTTTTTGATGTTTTTGAAGATATGTTGGACTGGAATAAACCCGTTTAATTATTTATTGTGTTTAAAGTCTATAAAAACAGAGCAGTGATAACAGTCAAATTTAAGATGACAAACGTTCTATAATGTTACCCTGTTGATATGTATGTTTTTTTTTTTGCATTTTACTTTAACATCAACTTTCACCATTGTCATTTTTATAAATGCATCAGAGTATTATATTGAATTATAAATTAAAAGTGAATCTGATGGTTGATACTTATTGTTTGCCTAAACCTGATCGTATAAAGAACTAAATGAACATTTTCATTTATCTAATTTCTTTTATATTTTTGTTCGCACATTCAATTGATTTGTATTACCAGTACAGCATTTTTTCAAAAAGCTTACTACTACATTATGGAAATCAAACGTTGTATTTGTTAAAGGGTTAATTCACCCCAAAATGAAAATTCTGTCATTAATTACTCACCCTTATGTTGTTCCACACCCATAAGAGTTTTGTTCATCTTCGAAACACAAATGAAGATCTTTTTGATGAAATCGGAGAGCTTTCTGTTCCTCCATAAACAGGTGTAATTGAAACTTTGATGCTTCAAAAAGTTCATGAAGAAATTGTTAAACTAATCCATATGAATTGAGCATTTTAGTCCAATTTTTTGAAGTGACACAATTGCTTTAAATAATGAACAGACTGAATTTAGGCTTTTATTAACATATAAACATTCATCAACTCACACATCAGTTGTGGTTAATGGAAGCTCAAGCTTGACGTGTGCAAGAACCAATGAGGTTCATTCTTGTTTGCTTTCATGCTTCAGTGAAAGAAAAAAAAGAAAGAATGAAAACAGTGGCTCAATTCTAAACATGTTTACAAAATGTGATGAATGCAAATCATATACAGTTTGCTGTCTAGGTGGCTTGAATATCACGGAACTGTGTATCAAAGGTGCCCATTGATTTGATCAAGACTGATAACAGAGATATAGCTCTTGGTAAGTCCCAAATTAAACATTAATAATAATAATAATAATGAAAAAAACATGAGAATACATCTAAAATTAGTTTATGTATATATTACAGGTGGTGTCTTCTGAAGAACCTGCAGGGCTGTTTTCTAAAGTAAAGAACATTACCACAAGCCAACAGCAATGTCAGAAGATTCACCTACAGCAGTGTATCTTGCTATTTATATCATCACATTCCTGATTGGGTTTCCTAACAGTGCACTGGCATTGTACTCATGCATTTACAAGATTCGGAGAAAACCCATCCCTATTGACATATTGATGCTGAACCTCACTATTTCTGACCTCATCTTTCTCACCTTCCTGCCCATCAAGATGAAAGAGGCTGCAGATAACATGGTTTGGAACATGCCCCATTTCCTGTGCCACTTCCATCTGTTCGTCTTCTTTCTTCCTCTCTATTCCAGCAGCCTGTTCTTGACAGCAATAAGCGCTGAGCGCTATGTGTGTATAGCATTTCCAGTCAAGTATAAAAGTCCGAAGAGAATCATTTACACAGTACCTATATGTGTAGGCATCTGGGTGATTGTTGGAGTAAGTTTTATATTTGTTTACAAGGCAGCATACATAGATTCTGAAGAAGTAGTGACAGAACCTCAGACATGTTACAGTAACTTCACAGAGGAACAGCTCAGGCAACTGCTCCCAGTGCGGCTGAGTTTGGCAGTGGTGTTTTTCTTTCTACCCCTCTTTACCTGCTGCTTCTGTTACATGAATTTCGTTTGTATTTTGTTAAAGCGTCCTCTCATCAAGCGACAACGTAAACTCCGGGCAATTGGACTGGCACTGGGGACTCTCCTTGTGTTTGCCGGTAGTTTTGCACCCCTCAATATATCACATTTAGTAGGCTTCATCAAAAAAGAAAATCCAAAGTGGCGCATGACAGCTTTAACTCTTAGCACTTTGAACGCATGTTATGATCCTATTATATTTTTCTGTATATCTAGGGAGATGAGAAGGGTGATCAAAGTATGTGCTAAGGCTTTTATTCAGTTTTATGCCAATTTCAAGGGTTAGTTCACCCAAAACAACAAATGAAGATATTTTTAATAAAATCTGAGACATTTCTGTCCCTCCATTGACAGTCTATGCAACTACCAGTTTGACGCTTCAAAAATTTCATAATGAGATCATAAAACTAATCCATATATGAATTGAGATTTCATCCATATAAACATGTGTCAATTTCTTGAACACAAAAGGAAAAAAAAATCTAAATACTCATAAAAGTTCATTTGATTGAACTAATTTGTTTAATTTGAGTTTTCTCTACTCCAGTCAATTAATTATTTTGAGCGTTAGGGTTTTCAGTGTATAGATTAGATTTACAATCTCTTTATGAACCTTTTAAAGTGTCAAAGAGGTAGTTATGTAGCTGACTATGGAGGAACAGAAATCGCTAAGATTTCAATAAAAATATCTTAACTTGTGTTCTCAAGATGAACAAAAGTCTTACTGTTTGGAAGAGGGTGAGTAAATGATGACAGAATTTTTATTTTTGGGTAAACTATCCCTTTAAAGCAATGTATTGTTGTAAACTACTTCTATTTAAATTACACAAAGCAAATAAACAAATGTATGATATTGTATCCTAAACTTCACATAAAAGTGCTGTACATGATTTTGTTTTATGTAATGACAGCTTATGCAGAAAAGATCCTACCCCAAGGGGGGTATAAAGTGGAAACCAAGATATAAAGTGGAAACCAAGAGCCTGCTCAATGAACTTGAAGCAGTTTTCATAAGTTTGGAGGTTTCAAATTGTTTGTGATTTTTTTTGTCTGTATAGTAATGGGAGAAACAAAGCTTTTGGAAATCTGAATTGTTTGAACCAATTGGTTTGCAACCAGTGTTGGGGAAAGTTACTTTTCAAAGTAATGCATTACAATATTGCATTACTTCCTAAAAAAGTAACTAATTGCATTAGTTACTTTTTATGAATAGTAATGCATTACTTTACTTTTAGTAATCTGATTACAAAACTCAAGTTACTTGATATGCGTTACCATCAACACTGTTCGCAACAAGATTCACTGTTTTGAAGAGCTAAGAACACCACAGCTGGCCTCACCTGCTGCTCAAAATTATATAATGCAAAATAAACTCAGCCCAAACTCACCTTTTGCAAACCAAGTGCAAATGTTTTATGAAAAACTAATCGATTAAATAATCTACAAATAATTAAATAATATTCAATATGAAGGTTTAGTAAAATGTGTGCTCTTTTATTAATTTATTTATATGTAGTTTGTGTTGTGTGTTAGACTGTTAGGCAGGGCTAGGTCAATTAAAAGCAATTAACGATCATTCTCCTTTTTGAATTATACACACACAAGTATTACAATTAAATGCATTAATAATGAACCTATAAATCTGACCCGAGATCAGTTAAAACCATTAGACACTCATTCACAGGTTCAAAAAAGAATAATGACGAGAGCAAACTCCCATAATGTTAAGATCCCACTGGGGATCAAACTCAGGTCTCTGGCGTGTGCTTGTCTTTGATGCTGACCACTCCACCACAGGAGGAGATTGAACCCAAATGCAAAGGAATAAGAGACAATGAGACCCCAAGAATCTGAGTCTTGTCTTTGGATCTTTACTTCAAAAAGGGAATACAGAACATTAGCACAGTCTTAGGCAGCACTTTAGATGGATCTGAGCAGGTAACACAAACAACTCTCCTTGAGAGGTTATCCAAAAAGGTTTTTTTCAAACAGAAAAGATCTTCTTAAACATCAGTCCAGTAAGAAAATCAAGGAGTCCACAATCCACAAAAAGATGACTACAGGGGCGTAATTTGTAGAACTTTCGCACATGAAAGCAAATTAAGAAAACATTTCAGATAGTACATTTTTACATTTTGCATTCTGGTCTATAAGACTGTACATTTTAATAGTAGAAAGAGTAGCTACTAATAGTTAGATGCCAGATATATTATATATTCTTTTAAGCTTCATTTATGACTCTGGATAATCTGAAAAAGTTACCTGAGAAAAGGCTGCTGTTTCAGTTGCGGTGCTCATGACTGCCGACTGTCTTAACTCTACATAGCATGAAACACACTGAAGACGTATGATGTCTGCGGGAAGGGAACATGGTGTGTGAGGGAATGTAAAAACATATGTTCACAGGAAGATAGGACATCCTATTGTAGCCCTCGGACCGAGGAATATGATTGGACGAACATTTTATGGTCCTACGCCTTATACAGAAGATAGAAATACATATAAATACATTCAGACCACTTTCTTTAGTGGTTGCTGTAGGGATGTGAGGAGACTTTCAACCAGCATAACAAAAATGTTTTTGAAGCAAATCACTTACCCCGCATTTAGCACAAGTGGGGTTTGCTCCGAGTTGTGATGGCAGAACTTTCGGGAACATTTAAAATTGCGTGCAAGACTGTTAAGGCCCTCTTACATAGTACATACAGATATTACTTTAATGTAACATTGAATTGTTGGTATGTGACTACCTTGAAACTGATAATGGTGTCTATTTTAATAACTGAAATGATACTGCTCCGCTCTCATCCAGGTTCAGTTCTTCATGGATAAAGCAGCAGCGCGACTCTAAGTAATCAGTGTAGTCTGTAGCTCCCTCTGTTGGTGAAAATAATCACTAAACGATTGTTCTGGTAACAAGCAGGATGTGTTTGTAGGCTTTTTGGAATGTAATTAAAGGACACTAAGTTGACTTAAAATTACAGCCAGGTGTGAAACTAAGCTCGCAGGAAGTTGACTCTCCAGGAGTAGAAATGAGTAACCCTGAGCTACAGGATACAGGCTCTTTTGTGGAAGTTGTAAAATGAATGTTTTATTTATTCTCATAATGAACCTACTGTATTCATTTCATAAACTGCACATACTGATGCGTTGTTTAAATTTAGACGTACTTTAGTACATTGTGAAATTTAGTTGTCTTAATCATATTGTATTCTTTAAACACTAAAAGAAATTACCCTTTGGCTTTTTTAGAATAGCCTACACTTGTCTCGTCTTGCTGAAAATGACTCACCATATATTGAATGTCGGGTTTTCATGTTTTATGGGGACATTCCATAGACATTATGACTTTTATACTGTATAAACTGTATATTATATCCCCTAAACCTTCCCATCACAGAAAACTTTCTGCATTTTTACATTTTTAAAAAAAATATCACATAATATGATTTATAAGCTGTTTTCCTCATAGGGACCGAAACATCCCTACAAGGACAAAGATATTGACATCTTTGTGGGAAAATTTTGTCCCCATGCATAGGGTTTACCAGAACCATAGACGCACACACACAAACACACAAAACAAACACTTGCTTCTTATCTTGCCAATATGTTCCATATGTTCTTGGGGAGCCTCATATACCCGATATGTGGCAGTAATGACAACTTCCTGTGTTCTCGCTAACTGTTCCCAGGGTTGCCAAGTGACATTGTTTGATGAGCCTCAGTGTTACAGATTATGTTTGATTTGATTCAATTTCCGCTGTTTTGAGACATTGCACCCATCACGTAGTCTAATTATGCATTCATAATGTCAAAGACAGAGGTGAAGGGAGCTCGCAGACACTTTGTGTGATACTGGAGAGACACAAAATGCTGAAGATCCTAATTTCCCTACATTGTAAAGGTGAGTAATTTTGTTTATTAGACATGTTTATTTATGAACAGAGAATATTTCTTCAACTTCAGGCACTTCGGGAATGTTGCAAGGATTGATTTTTATTAAAACTAACAAATATAAACTTTTGTTTTGTTATGAAGATCACATTGAAACTAAAGTGGAAACTTTTCCATTGCTTTTATAATTGTTGCCTTATATTTTTATGTATTATTTCACACATTCATCAATAATGCTTAAATCAATAATCAATAAAACAATTGTGAATTTTATTTCCACAACACAGAACAGTTTTGCCCCAATAAAGTTAGTAGGACTTGTTGCCAAGGAGGCAATGAGAAGAGCATTAGTAACATGAGAAAACAAAGTAAAATCAAGGTAAATGTCATTATTATTTTGTGGCATTTACAGTTAAGCTATGTGTGAAAATGTTTTAATTACAATACAAAAATGCTATAAAATGACCCTTTGCAAGACAAATCATTCAATCATCAATGTAATTTCCACTTCTGTCATTTCCATCAAAGAATACTACTGAATACAATGCATACTTTGATTAAATTTAGTGGAAATGAAACTGTGGTATGAATTTTCATGGCTTTATTAGAAAGTATAATACACACACAATTAATTTATTAAGAGTAGGCGTTTTTAAAGGATTAGTTCACTTTCAAATGAAAATTACCCCAAGCTTTACTCACCCTTAAGCCATCCTATAGCACTCTAAAAAATAAAACATTGGTTCAACAAAAAAAAAATATGTTAACATTTTCCTCTAGAATTTTTAACTTAAGCCAATTGGGAGAATTATATTAATTCAAAGCAATATTTTGAGTTGATCCAACATAATGTTTTAAGTAAGGTGAAGGCGTTTTTTTTTTTTTTTTTTGCCACAATAAAAACACATTTCTAAGTAACATGAACTTAATAATTGTCAACATGAATGCAACTATTAAGTTGATCCAACATAATGTTTTAAGTAAGGTGAAGATGCTTTTTGGACACAATAAAATGCATTTCTAAGTAACATGAACTTACCAAGCACCGCTTGTCACCATGATGGCAAATCTCCAAAAACCCACATTAACAGAAACTCTTCTAAATTAGCATAACAAAACACTAATAACTGTTAAATCTCCCTTACCATTAATCTTGTGCAAAAAATATTATAGAACACTTAATTTTAGCATTTACTCTCCCTTTCAAGTGCCATGGGCAAAGCATGATGGGAAATATAAATCCCAGCCCAGTTTCACTTAACTTAAGTTCGTCTAAATTAAAAGAAGTGTTCATACAACTCAAAACAATGAAACACGTTTACACGTCATCAGATTGTATTTTACATTAACAGAACTTAAAATCAAATACATTTTTGATTAACTGAAAATGTTAAACTATGACAAGTCATGATAGTATATCGAATCAATAGGCATAATTTGTGTCATCCAAGCTCAATAAAATAACAATTACAAGTAAAAAGTCTAACAGCATTTCAGAACTTGATTTTTTATTTCACAGCAATATATATATATTTAAGTAATGACTAAAGGTCCCCTGAATTAGTTTTTAGAGGTGTATATGACTTTCTTCTTTCTGATGAACACAATCTGAGAAATATTAATAAATATCCTGTGGCATCTGAGCTTTATAATGGCAGTATGCGTTACCAAATGAGTATGAGCTGAAGAAAGTGCCTCCATCCACATCAATCCATCATAAACATATTCCACACAGCTCCGGGGGGTTAATAAAGGCCTTCTGAAGTTTGTGTAAAAAAAAAAAAAATCCATATTTAACAAGTTATGAAGTAAAATATCCAGCTTCCGCCAGAACGCCTTCCATATTCAAGTTACGAAGAAAGTGTAAACTGGCGTCATGTCAGTTACACTTTTCCGTAAGTTGAATAGGGAAGGCGTAGGATGTAGCGTAAGGTTTTCAAACTGCAAGAGTTTTACACTTTCTTCTTAAGTAGAATACGGAAGGCGTTCTGGCGGAAGCTAGATATTTTACTTCATAACTTGTTAAATATGGATATTTTTTACACAAATGCATTGCTTCGCTTTAGAAGGCCTTTATTAACCCCCCTGGAGCATTGTGGAATATGTTTATGATGGATGGATGTGGATGAGAGTTTATTTTTCAGTTTGTCCGTATTAACCATACTTTGTACCTTATTAACGTCTACCGTTTTGTTCTCTGCACAGTGTTTCTACCACCTGTTGACCATCTGTGAGGTACAGTCTAATGGCCAAGTTGGACTACCAGCTTCTCTTGGTATTCTACATCCTCACCTTCTTGATCGGCCTTCCTGCCAACATCCTAGCATTCTTTACCTTCTGTCGAAAAGTTTACCGCAAACCCACCCCTATTGACATTCTCCTGCTAAACCTGACAATATCTGACCTCATCTTCCTCGCAGTCCTGCCATTTAAGATGAAGGAGGCCATTGACAGCTTCAACTGGAGCCTTCCCTATTACCTGTGCTCCATTAGCAGTTTCCTTTTCTTCTCCACCATCTACACCAGCACACTATTTCTGACTGCGATAAGCATAGAACGCTATCTCGGCGTCGCGTTTCCGATCCGATACGCTTTAGGTCGCCGACCACGCAACGCTGTGATTGCAAGCTGCCTCCTCTGGCTTCTAGGATCTCTCAACCTCAGCATCGTGTACATTGTGCCATACATAAACTCAGCTGACAACTCAAGCAACAGCAAGCTACAGCCCAATCCCCACGTGAGAATTTGCTATGATAATTTCACCAAAGAGCAGCTGAACATTCTACTTCCTGTTCGTCTGGAGCTTTTTCTCGTGCTTTTCTGTGTACCCTTCCTCATCTGCTGCTTTTGCTACATAAACTTCATTCGAATTCTCTCCAATCTGCCCCATCTGGGAAGACGTCGTAGACTCAGGGCTATTGGGCTTGCAGTTGGGACGCTGTTGGTTTTCACCATCTCTTTCAGCCCCTATAACATCTCACACGTGGTTGGTTTCATCCACGAAAATAGCGAGGAGTGGCGTCACTTGGCTTTAATCTCGAGCACTCTAAACGCCTGTTTGGACCCCATCATCTTTTACTTTTCCTCGGCTGCCGTTCGCTGTGCGATACGAACATGTGTTAATGGTCTAAAAGAGAAAATGCACATTGTAACATACAGAAGATGCTGTCCTGCTGGCCCTTCCAAATCTGAGGCCTACAGGGAGACAAACCCACCTGTTGACCTGGGGTGAGCACCGAGCCACAGAGAGTATTTTATTTCATTTAGGCCTATAGAAAGTGTTGTGTGAGTACTGTGAAGTTTATGGTATGAAAGGTAAAATAAATCTCAGTTGAATCTAGAATATAAATTTCCTGAAGAAAGTTTATCAATTCTGAATGGTTATTTGGATTATTTCTTGAATATTTCTTGTAAAACCAATAATCTTTGTTTTATTTACAACAGTGTGTCGTCTGAGAGACTTTTTAATGTTTACTGTTCTATTATTGGTATTTAAAAGTTTCGTAATGAAGTAATTAAGTATTCACTTTGGTAGTGTTCTGGGTTCCCAAAAGCATTGTAAGCTTGTTGAGCGTATAAACCATTGCCACCAATGGAGCTACGATCAACTTAGGCTTAGGCTGTTTATGGGGAACGCTACCTTGGATGAAACAAGTATCACATCTAGATTGCCAGCATAGAACATCACATCACGAAAGTTAGGTAAATCATAAGACAAAACAAGAAGCATTAATTGTAGGATTAATTGTAAAAATCAATGTATATGAAAACAATTTATTTTATTTAAACTAAAACCATTCATTCAAGTTAAATTAACACAATTGATTCTAGTTAGTTTAACATGGTTGATTCTATTGGGAACCACTGTCCATGATTGAATTGAGTTGGTTGGACATAACTATTTTACATAGATTCTTCCTTAGTCAGTTGTGTTGTCACAGCTCAAGGATTTTGCATAGATTAAAAATAAACCTTTAATGTTAAGAAAAACTAAGTTGGTTGTGTGGAACCACTGTCCATAATTGACATGAGTTAGTTTAAAGAATATTTTTTTTGAGTGTAGCATACAACATCAAATTATAAACAAAGCTTTCTGGGTTAGTAGTAAAGTAATTATTCATCACATTATGTTATTAGTCCCCATAAATTGACTTTCTCCATGTAAACATCTGACATTAAAGTAGCTGATGACCAAAGTTTACTGATGCATTGTGTTGAGCCTTTAGACTCCTCTTTAATGATGGGACAATATTTACATTTGCTGATAACAAATGTCTAATCAATAATACTTATAATACAGATACTGTTATTAAAATCCTACTGTTATATTTTTATTATATTTTCCTATCAAAATGTTATCACCCCTCCATGTAATACATTTTAATGAACAGTCACAAAAGGACAACAAGATAAAAAAATAATATTTATTAAAGAAACAGTAAAAATGTACATGTAAAACATGTTTAGTATACAATTATAAAAATAGAAATATTATAAATAAATAAATACATTTTTTGTTTTAAATAAATTAATAATTTTTTTTCAAGACAGTAATTACAAGTATAACTCAAATCTGTTTTTCTATTTTTGACAAATTTTGGGTTAACAGATTAAACCACATGATTTCAACATCATTACTGCTGAACATAATCTCTTCGTTTTGGTTTTGATAGGGCAATATAAGCCTCTTGATCATCACATGCTCTTTCTTCAGAAATTTTCTCAAATAAAGAGAAAAACACATCTGGATTTTTCTCATTAAATTTAGGCAGGAATTTAACCATATTCACAATATTACAGGGCTGAGAATTCAAACCCTGATGATCATTAGTTGAACTCTCAGATCCAACACCACTTTCCCTTCAGCAATCAATCTGGTTAAGGTCGATAGTTGATAATAAGATTTAGAAAGTAATTCCTTACTGGTGTTTGATTGGCACAATACTGCAGAGGTTGCAAATGCAAGACCAAGAATTATTTTCATAATGTTTAAGAAAACAACTAAAGAGAAAAAGAAACTTCCCTAACCTCTTCAGTGCGCCCACATGCAGCTCAACTGCAAAGCAGTCTACCCGCGTCCGACACACCAAAAAAAACAAACTAAAATAACAAACTACAACAACAAACTGCGTTAATCAGTCTATAACATAACACAGGGTTAACTTTAGCTAGACTGTAAAGCAGTCTAAACCGCATTATTATTACTTTTTCTTTTAGTCTAGCCAATGCAGTTGGCTCACTTGACATCCACTCTCCAACACCAGAGAAAAAACAAAATTGCATTCAGCATGAGGGCATGAGGATGTTCTCCAAGGCGCTTCTTCAAACTGTGGAGTTAACTTGGAATAGAGTGTCTCTTTTTCCCTCATTCCTTATTATCTTCTTAGCACAAAACAAAAGGTTTTGATGTTTTCTCTTTTCAACCTTTTTTGGGACATCTTCTCCCTGATGTTTCCATGTTCCTCCGGTTACCATTGGATGATAGTCACAAAACTCATCCCATGATTTATAATGCAACATCATTAAGATGTTGTGGAAAAACATGTCAGGATACCGAATCACTTCCGAGAACAAAATGGCACATATTGCAGTGGCATCTTCAGGGGTTTGTACATAAGATTTAACTTTGTCATGGTTCCCTACCATGTAGTTCCAAACTGTCTCAGAATACTTTTTAGTAAACTTTTTTGATGTTTTCATTGTTGCATAATTAAGATTTCTGTCGTCTTTCTCATGTTTATTGACTGGACAACAGTACAGATCGCTTGCTTGCAACTGTACATAGAATCCAGCAACTAGAAAGATGATATCTTGTCTATCATGCTTTTTTTGTTTATACCAAAATTCAAGTAGAAAAATAATTATTTTGGCATAGTGGAAAAAATTGATTATTTTGATGGTTGCACCATTGTTATTGTTCAAGTCTAAGTCTTCGATGCTTCTGTCAGCAATGTTTTTAATTTTCTGAACCGCACACCCTTCCCAGGCTGTACGCACTTCAAACGGTTGGTCAGGTATTTTTGCAGTGGAGTTTTGATTATCTGATCCTTGATCAACTGTATCAGGAGTATCGTTCAAAAACTTCTTTTTGTTCATAACCTCTTGCTCGAATGACAGAACAACTTGTGGCCTGCTTTCAGTCCCCTCACGATTAGACTGCTAGAAAATTCAAACACAAAACATGAGCTGCACAGTCAGTATTGATATTTAAATGATAATTGTACAACAGATCTAACTTACATTGTTCCCTCTTTCCTCCAAACATGAGCTTTTCTCAGGCCCTTCGTAGTCCTCAGGATGACTGTAGTCACTAAAATGTAAACAAACAGTAGTTAGGTTGTGTAATAGAATCCTCATAAAATCCTACATGAGAATAATCTTGACCAACAATGACTATATATAATATATCCACTGATAATCAATTTAATTTGGAATTGATTTATGTTGTATTTGGGTAGATTATATTTTATTTTAAAAGACTTTTATTTTGACATGCTGTCAATATAATTTTGACATCAATTTTTGGAGTCAAAGGAAATTAAGTGTCAATCCCAAATAAAAGTGTTGAGAAACTCTTTGACTTGGCCTACCCTTTTCTTATCCTTTTGCCATTTCCCGCAATGAAAGTTTCTTCTTCAGGTGAGCAGTTAAGTAAAGGTCTCCTGATTGTAACAGAAAATTTTTCAGTACATAGAAACAGACAACAATGATTATCATATAGTTTACAACATGCATCAGATATACAACCCGAAAAGTTGGGACGTTTTTTATATTTGAATAAAATTCAAACTAAATGACTTTCAAATTACATGAGCCAATGTTTAATTCACAATAGAACATAGAAAACATAAATGTTTATACTGAGAAATGTTACAATTTTATGCACAAAATGAGCTCATTTCAAATTTGATGCCTGCTTCAGGTCTCAAAATAGTTGGGATGGGGGCATGTTTACCATGGTGTAGCATCTCCTCTTCTTTTCAGAACAGTTTGAAGATGTCTGGGCATCGATGTTATGAGTTTCTGGAGTTCTGGTGCTGGAATTTGCTCCCATTCTTGCCCAATAAAAGGTTTCTAGCTGCTAAAGAGTTTGTGGTTGTCTTTGATGTCTTTCAGCATTCATAGTGCCTTCCAAAACATGTAAGCTGCCCATACCGTATGCACTTATGCACCCCCATACCATTGAACTGAACGCTGATGACACACTGGAAGGTCTCCCTCCTCTTTAGCCCGGACCACAAGGCATCCGTGATTTCCAACAAGAATGTCAAATTTGGACTCGTCTGTCCATAAAACACTTTTCCACTTTGAGTCCATTTTAAATGAGCCTTAGTCCCACAGGACATGACGGCACTTCTGGACCATGTTCACATATGTATGAGCTTTCTTTTACTGGCTTTCTTTTTGCATGATAGACTTTTAGTTGGCATCTGCAGATGGTACGGCGGATTGTGTTTACTGCCAGTGGTTTCTGTAAGTATTCCTGGGCCCATTTAGTAATGTCATTGAAACAATCATGCTGATAAGTGATGCAGTGTCATCTGAGGGCCCGAAGACCATGGGCATCCAATAAAGGTCTTCAGGCTTGTCCCTTATGCACAGAGATTTCTTCAGTTTCTCTGAATCTTTTGATGATGTTATGCACTGTAGATGATGAGATTTGCAAAGCTTTTGCAATTTGACGTTGAGGAACATTGTTTTTTAAAGTATTTTTATGCACTCTTTCACAGATTGGAGAGCCTCTGCCCATCTTTAGCTCTGTGAGACTCTGCCTCTCTAAGACATCCCTTTTATAGCTAATTATGTTACAGACCTGATATCAGTTGAGTTTATTAGTTGCTAGATGTTCTCCCAGCTAAATCTTTTCAACATTTCTTGCTTTTTAAGCCATTTGTTGCCCCCATGCCAACTTTTTTGAGACCTGTATCAGGCATCAAATTTGAAATTAGCTAATTTTGTGCATACAATTGTAAAAATGTCTCACTTTAAAAATTTATGTTATATTGTGAATAAAATATTGGCTCATGTAATTTGAAAGTCTTTTAGTTTTCTTTTTATTCAAATTTTAAAAACGTCCCAACATTTCCGGAATTCGGGTTGTACATTTACATTGTAATAAACATACAAACATGGAATGAACCAATTGCCTTCATGTACTTGGCAAATGCCTTATAGTAAACTGAGGTACAGTGAATTTGAAATATAAACCTCCAAGAGAAAATTATACTTTAATGTGAACGTCATAATATTATGCAACTGATTACTATATGAACAAACTTGAGGGAGGTAAAGAACCTACTTTGGTGACTTGAAAGATGAGAAACATGGCTCCTCTTTATGAGACAGCGATGTGATCTTGTGAGTATCTGTTTTACAGGCAAAGAACAAGTCATTAAAATTATATATTGTGTCAAGTTTAGCCTATAAGTTCATGTTTGTCTCCAGTCCATGATATTAATGCAGCTGTCTTTATCCTTTAGTAAGCATTCATCCAAAGGAACTTGTCAAATATTACCCATGCTTTGACTGAATGTACTGCATCCTCATATAATGCCACAAAATGTTTAACAACATATGAATAACAATGGACCTCTTTTGTTCTGTTTGGTTGTGTCATCCTCCTCAGATGAAGGCCCAGCATTCAGGTTGGTCTCAGGAAAACACACTTCTTCTGAATCAGAGTGCTGATGTTTGATGTCAAATAGACAAAATTAGTCTTTTCGTTATTATTATCAAACTATATTTTCATAATTAAATGTTACTTACTTTTAGGCTTTTGGCAGAGGAGTTTTCAACTGGGACTCCATTTTCAGAGGAGGTTTTCTTGTTGATGCTGAAAAATTATTGACAATTAGTGAAGATCTGAAATATGCATTCAAAAAAAGAAAAGAAAAAAGGAATCAGTCGCAATCGCACATTATTCTTACCTATAAATGGCCTTCTTTGTTTGATCTTTTTGGTTTGACGCGCGAGATGCTGAAGGCGATGTGGATGGTTGGGCAGGTGTGGTCCTCGACAAGTCTTCTTCATTGCATGTTCTTCAGAACGAGAACAAGAACAAAGAGAGAAACTGGAAACATGAGCCCATGTTGCCACGTGGTCCAGTTTACCTGTTTTAGTTAATGATGATGAATCCACGAAGGAAGAAAATCTGAAGCAGAACATTTCCTCAAAGAAACTGAATGAGGTGCATAATTAATACACTTTTAAAAGGCATCAGTTCCTTCTCTTAAAAACAGGAGTCCCAAATATTCCCAAATGTCCCAAATATTTTTGGATGGAAGCTTTTGGATACATGTAACCATCTACCAAAGTGCTTGCAACAAACGTTGTTGCTGGTAAAACATTCCTTTGAGAAAAATCTTGAAGAAAATGCCATGTGCTGTGGCCGTTTTAGGCATTTGCATCAAAATCTATTGATCCATTCGTTGACATCGTCTTGATGTTCATGTAACAAAGAAAACTTCCCTCCAAAATATCTGATATATCCAGTCAGATTCCATATCACACAACACATTCAGTGATATTAAAGCATTATAGTGGGGATCAAATTGCTTGCAGGTCTTCTCCTTGATAATGTATTGGAACAGTGTTGATTAGCTTTGTTTTTTCAGAAAGCAATCATCTAGTCCTTTGCCCACTGCATTCTTCTTCTATTGTAGTTCAAACACTTGACAAAATAGTGAACTTGTTCTTGCCTATACCAAGGCAGGGGATGAGAAGGTGTGTGCCCTCCAGTATAAAGTGGGGTATTGACATAATGTTGCTTGCTACAAATTTTCCAAAATTCATGATTTCTCCAAATTTGTTATCAAATAACAAGAGTACTGAGCCTTATTTCAGAGATGTTTCAAATCTTCTAAGATGATACGATAGTTTTTGTTTTTTTGACTGGTGAGTCCATCTTCATCCACCATAATTGCATTGCAGCATGGGCTCCTGACACATTGACATACAGGTGTATTGTCCTTGGTACCTTAATTGGAGCCTTATCACACCAAAGGTTGCACTTACATTGTTGCAACCTTTTTCCTGCGCGTAGACCCGTCTTTGGACCGCTTTTCACGATTGTGCAGCGTAACCAAGATGGCCGATGCTGTTCGTATATCCAAAGAAAAATGCTTAATTTTGTTAAAAAACGTACTCTGGACATTTTGTTGTAGTTTTTTATTAATTTGTAGTTCAAAAGGTGGTTCCATTTGAATTACTGGCTCAACAGACAGAAGTATTACAGTTTGGACAGAGTACCTCCAGAAAGTTCACCCTTCTCGTATCGATATATCCAGTGCTTGAAGTTATAAGTGTCCGCGGTCGGGCTAGAGAGAATCTTTCGCGCGCAGGACAGGAGAGAGTACTGAGCTGCTGATATGCCAGAATAATTATTGGTACTGCATAGCACAATATTGCCAGTACCGTATATTGGAGTCCATCCCACTTCAAGCACTGCACATCTACATCTTAATATAACTTGATAAGTATCAACCCCCTTGGTGACAGTTAGGTTTATCCATCACCGTATTCCCTGTTTAGCTTGGCGAATCTTCCATAGCAAACTGTTGAGGATTTGCTTCAGAGCACATCATCATCATTGGTCCTATTGCTGGCAGCCCATGATCACGTAAGCGTTAAGTCAATACTCGTCAGCACTGCTGTAAAGGCATAAAAAGTGCCAGCGTTCATCACGAGATTCTGAGATGAGTTATAGGCCTATCGCCACCTCGGTCAAGACAATGTAGAAGCAAGATTGCTCAGAATGCTTTTTTTCTTCAGACATTTATGTAGTTGGATTTTGTATATTTTGTAGTTCTTCAAAGCTGTCAGTGACTTTCCAAAGAAGTTTTCCAGTCATTGCAACCTTAGCTGTGAAGTTTGGAGGGAGTTTTCAAAAGCAGGAGCCTTGACTGTGTTCCAAGGAATGTTGAGCCTTCTGGTGGATGGAACGCGACTTTGAGATGTCAGGTGTTATGTTCACCTGGTTATGGGAGGAGTGGGTTGAATACTTATCAAGCCATTTCAGTTTGCATTTCGATCTCTATTTATTCAGAATCCTTCATTTTTATTCAGAGACCTTCATTTGAAATTTTCATAAATTAACTGATAAATTACCTAGCCTATTTACATTTCAATCCCGTATTGTAATTGATTGTTTCGAAAGAATGATGTCTCTCTGTAGGCACAATATACTGTATATCTGGCTGCCAAAATGCTAATGTTTCCAAGAACGTGTGTTCACATTACTACATTAATAGTATATGGGCTTTTTATGATGTCAAATTAAAGTATTATCATTATTATTATTATTATTATTATTATTCATTTTTATTTTTATTTTTTCACTTTCGTTTCACATTCCGCAGCCAGAAATACACCATCTCCATCCAAACAGACTTCTCTAAAAACAAAACTCTCTAGAAAATGCTTGGTTGTTTTATTAACCCATCGGTAATACTGGGTTATTTTGGGTTTGTCAAATGCATCAATTGTGGATGGATCCATGTTTTCAAAAAATATGTATTTTAAAATATATTCAATATATTATTATATTATATTTCTTTATATTGCATTTATATTTATTTGTACTAATATATTATTTTAAAAAATATATTTAATATTTAAAAAATAATAATGGGTATTAGACAATTAAATTTGTACATCACACGTTTTCTTTAATATTATACCAGTAAAAATAAATTGGATTGAAGTAACCCATCTTTTGATTTAAAGTGTTATGAATTGGATATTCAACCCACAATTTCTAGAGAGCAATTGTGGAACCACCCTTGAAACAGTTACACAGTATAAAACATATAGTACAAAAGGTGAAACATATAGTACAAAAGGTAACATTTAAACATTTGACAAGACAAACCCATTGCTTTGCTCTGTGCACTTTTGTTGCTCTTGTTCCCATCCTTGGAGCAACACTGATTCTGACAGTGGAGTTTTGGATGATGGCACATGTCATCAAAATGTGTTTTTTCTGATAGATAAAAACACATTATACAAGTTGCATAGTGCTGTACCAGAAGATACTAAGGTCTTGCTAAGCTAGTGTAGCTTTTGTTAAACTGCCTAACTGTGTGAATCTTTTTTGGTACAGGGCATTGATGATGGTGATATTGTTTCAACTCTTACCTTCATCCTTGATGGCCCCACTCCTCCTTTTCTTGCCTTTTTGTGGTTCCTGCAAAGGATTGATTTAAGATGGCATGATATTAAAAGCAAAGAACATAAAAAGCAAAAAGAAACTCTTGCGCTTTGATAAAGCATGTTTGCAATTTCAGTTTTCATATGTCTTAAAGTCCCCCTGCAGTCAATAATGTTATCTCTTAAAAATCTTTGATCATCAAAAAGACATATTTAAATGTTTAATTTCTTCAATGCCTTAATGTTACCACACCCTTGCTTTATTTAATATAGCCTATGTGGATTCATATGCAAATTAGGCCCCGCCTCCACTCAATCAATTGGTTTGCATTCTACAACGTCGTATACATGGTGGTAATTGATATGAATAACCTTTGACTTGATTACGTTATCAAACAGCTAATAATATGTTGCTAATGTTACACAAATCATGTTCCCGTTCGCCATCTCAGAGTCAGATAGCTGTCTTCAAAAAAACAGCATCCTTAGAAACTCTTTGAACATCATAGAAAGTCAGTGGAGAAAAGCCCGCCCCACATGTTGACAGGATTGGTTACATGTTTGTAATATGAATTATGGATGGTTTAAAACTGCGTTTTTGAGACTGTCTTTGGTAAACTGCAGTTTTAAAGAGAAAATACTCAGAAATGGTGCTGACTGATGAATTTGTACATGGTTTGTCTTTAAAGCATATTTAAAACATCACACAGACATATAAACAACATAAAAACTTGATTTTCACCAGGGGGTCTTTAATAGAATTCAAATAATTCAAGTACTGTTACTATTTTTATTGTTCAATTTTATTGTTCAATTCTTTGACGTATCTTTGAAATATTTGTTAAATTACGTCAAACCACAATGCACATATCAGTCTGAAGGATTATTAAGACTGTTTAAATTTAGTTATTTATTGTTGCTTTTTTCTTTTTGTACAATAAATTGCTGCGAAACGAAAAATGAAACACTGCATAATGCATTATCACATCATTAAACAAGTCAGATCATTAGCATTTTATATACAGTATAAAGTATAAAAAATGAAATTGTTTAAAATAATACCATTTTTTCAGGCATGTGTGAAGATCTTCCTTTACTGTTTCTGTGAAAAGAGGTCAGATTGATGTCAGAACATCTTCTCTGATGTGCTTTGCAAATAGTTTGTATGTCACCACAGTTTACATTCACAATTATTGATGATTACATATTTTACTGCACTGGACTGTTAATTTATCTAACTGTTTGTTTATTTTATTATTTTTTAAAATAGATTTTATATAGCCTATCTATTGAAATTCTTCCTACATATTCATCTTTTGCTAATTTATTTAAAAAAAATAAAAAGACAAATCTGTTCAGTCCAAAATGCACCAAAGTGTAAAAATGACCAATAACTGAAACCCTTCAGAGAGCTTAATTTGTCAAATAAAAGTAAAACGGTAATGTTCCTTGACATCCTTTAAATTCCTTTAAGCCGGGGACACACTTAACGATTGTAAAGCCGATTATGAATGTAATTTGATACTTACCAACTGATCAAACGCGCAGAGTAAGAGCCATTTGCGTTCAGTGTTTAAATTCCATGTGCAAGTATTTAAATCTGCTTCAGTCGAAGGAAAGGTCTTTGTGTGTTAGATTGTTTTAGCTAGTCATTAAGTGTGTCCACGGCTTTAGAGACAAGAGTTACATAGGCTACTACTAAGATTTGGTTAAAACATTCAGTTCCTGTTAACACATCTATTTTACAATGCTTGTCAACTCCAAAACACATCTCTGTTTTTTTATTTTTATTCTGAATCCAAATAATATTCAGGTAATAAAGTCAGTAGTTTTGTATGACTTACCTGTTCATCGTTTTTATTCTGACTGAGTGAGTCCAGGGAAGCCCCGCCTCTTATAAAACCTGTACTGTCTGTCACAGATGATTTACATGCATACCCTTCCTTATAGTCAATCGAAAACTGTACCTACAGCAGAATGAATCATTCATTTTATGTCATTT
The DNA here is from genome assembly GCF_018812025.1 of Megalobrama amblycephala. NCBI lineage: Eukaryota > Metazoa > Chordata > Actinopteri > Cypriniformes > Xenocyprididae > Megalobrama > Megalobrama amblycephala. Next base: position 22,292,392 of record NC_063052.1, on the reverse strand, counting down.
ATTTCAAAATCGACGAGTTGAGACTTGGGCAGGATTTGCTTTAGAATGATGTGAGGTTTAAGTTTCCTTTTCTTGAGAAATGAAACTTAAACTATGGCAAGCCGTTTTATCATCTAATCCTTAAAACTTGCTATAGTATCTATTTTCATGCAACTAATATTTATCTTTTAGATACTAGTATCTTCAGTGGTGGACACTAACGAAGTATTTTTACTTTGTTACTGTACTTAAGCACATTTTTCAAGTATCTGTATACTTTACTTGAGTATTTTTATTTTGAGCAACTTTTACTTTACATTCCAGAGCATAAGATCGTACTTTTTACTCCACTACATTTCATAAAAAAATCGTTACTCCAATATTTTAAAATGAAGAAATCATCACATGCTCAGAGACACAAAAGCGGTGTCCGATTCATGCACAAACTGATTATTTTCAATCATCTTGTTCAATTGATTCACAAATCACATCAACAATTCATTAGCAAATTGGACTGATTGTATTGCCTCTGTTCTTGAGTCAACAAATCATTGATTCAATGATCCGTTCAGAGCGACTCTCCAGTGAATTAATTTACAAGTCTGACTGAAAATTAGCCAAGAACCGGAGGATCCACGAGTGCATGCGCGACTGATGGTGAAAAGTAAGTCAGCCTACTAATGTTGACTTCTAGGATGAATTCTTGTAACTGGAAATCATATTTAGGTCAGTTGTTTTTGAACTAAATCTGCTGTAAAGGGCGATCTGTTTAAGCCCACTGAAATGCTTTAATGCGACACGTCCACATCAATGTGTCTACAGATCGCGATCTCGATTCAATCAGATAAAATCACATTTTAAAACTAACTTGCCATATCAAATAACGGTGGTATCGATTACATCTCTACGGCACTAGGAGGCGACAAGTGACTGTTAAAATGTTTTTGACATTGAATGATTCATTCAAAAGATTTGTTCAAAAACATTATTCATCCAGTAATGAAACAAGTGAAATAGTCATTAAATCATTCATTCAGACCTATTTTTTTTAAATTAAACATTTTTAAATAGACTGCATGCAGCAATTAATATTTTGTCCTCAGTAATTAATTATATGCAATTTTGTTTAGTTGTCTATTCAGAATCATGGGAGAATCATGATTTCTAGTTGAAAGAAACAAGTAAAAATCTTGATTCTCATTTTATCCAGAATTGTGCAACTCTAACACAAATTATAATAACTCATGCACGTTCATCTTCCCTGCTGCTGCAACAATTTTTTAAAATGTTATGTATTTATCCCTATATGTTTCATCTGATTTTATATTGTTTGTCAACATACATTACATAATATTATGTATATGTATCCACTAATCTTCCATCCATACTGACTAGTGCTGGCTATTTGACAATTCATAATCATTCATAATTATTTTGAGCAATAGGATTATATAAAATATATAATATAAAATTAAATTATATAAGTGGCCTATATAAAATTACAAAATAAACATTCATCAATCAGTACTATTTTACTTATTAAAAAATCAAGTACTTTTCAAGTAAAATTGAAAAGGAGCACTAAATACTTTCAGTTGAGTAATATTTTATGATACGTATCTGTACTTTTACTCAAGTTCTTGATTTGTGTACTTCGTCCACCACTGAGTATCTTCATTAGGTACTAGTACTTATTCATTATAGCTACTAGTGCTTATTCTTTATGTACTAGTGCTTATTCTTTAGATAGGCTGCTAGCAGTGTTGGGCACGTTACTTTAAAAAAGTAATTAGTTATAGTTACTAGTTACTTCTCACAAATAGTAACGGAGTTAGTAACTGAGTTACATCATTATAAAAGTAACTAATTACCAGGGAAAGTAACTATTGCGTTACTTTAAAAAAATATATATATATATGTCAAATAACTTGAATGCCCCCATTATTAAATATAAGTCTAAGAATAAATCATTCTTGATCCGACTCGTGACTCATGATCCGCTCTTGCTTATGAAATTTCTCTGTACTGTCATTAAAGAAAATGTATATTCATATATATGTTTAAATAGTCCTATATTATGTTTTAAATTCATTTACTTGATTATGAAAAGTGAACACCATGAGTAAGATGCATCATAAGATGCGCAATATATCGGGAGACATGGAGTGGGTCAGACATGATTTTGACCACTTCATTAAGTTTTGTTTTGTAGAAAGCCTCTCTTTAAAGTGAATTTCGTTTTGTAAAAATTGTGTCTTAATTTTAATCAATGTTTCATCAACCAATTGCCTGGATTTAATAAATAAGAAGCAAATATAGCAGGCAATATAATCATGGATGCGCGGGCGCGATCACTGGCGCGTGAACTGGAGCGCGACTTATAGGCTAAATGAACCGAAACTCAGCGTATATATAGGCTGCTTATTTCAAGCTTTATAGAAAGCTTGAAATATCTACTTTAAAATGAAATAATTAAAAACAAAAAGAGTCTACTCTGATTATGTATTCCGAATGAAATGTGCATTTTCTCTCTAGGTGCGTCCAGTATATGCGGAGATGATGAGAGTCAGGAATGTCAACTTCATCTTTGCAGCCGACACCGATTCAGAAAACATTACTTTATTAATAAACAATTAAAATGTCTCCTTGCTGTTTTTTTGTCATATTCATAATCATTACTTTTGCCGGTTCTTTATGGCAAGCGTTATGCGTGCGCTTGAGTGCATAGCCTATATTACATAAACGCTCATTATTAGTTTATTCTCTCCGGTATTTAAGAAATTAAATTAATATAAATGTGATTAGTCAACTAATGGCTTAAATGAACAACTACTAGTCGACTAGAAATAGCTACTTATTTCACATATTTTCGATCCAGCATGTCACATGTTTATCGCAGTAGATAGGACCTTCGAACCAGAAAGACACAGCTTACATTTTTTGTCTGAATGTGTGTAGCTGTGTGCATGTGTTAAGACATGCGTGTGAGATTTAAAGCATTTACGTGTCTGAAACCTGCCCAGGCATCATGAGAATTTCTAAGATCTCAATCCTTTCAGTGTGTATTTTCTCTCTCTCTCTTTTATCTGGAGGTTGCTACAGACACATGTGATCATGTTCAAGTTTACAATTGTTTGTTTGAGTGTTTGTGAGGTGTGCCAAGTAATTTTTTTCACTTCTTGTGTAATGAAACCCGTAGTAATTTTGACAAGTTTGTATAACCCTTTGAATACAGCGGACAGATGTTTAAAAGCCATTTTTAACCACTCAGGGTTTTATTCAATTCAACCTGGGTAATTACCTTTGACCCTTTACCCATAATTCTATATTACTGTCTGCTTTACATACCATTGTGTTTAGGTTTTTTGCTTGTTTGATTAACAAAATACATAATTTTGCAAACAAATTTTGGAATGATCTTAATCTTGTTTAATGAATTGTTTTATTAAGATTTATTAATATTAAGAAGTATAACTGATCTCAACATTGATAATAATAAATGTTTCTTGATCACCAAATCAGCATGTTAAAATAATTTCTGAAGGATCATGTGACACTGAGGACTGGAGTAATGATGCTGAAAATTCAGCTTTGCCATCACAGGATTAATTTACATTTTAAAATATACTGTGGCTATACTATGGAAAATGGCTGTTCAAACTGCAATAATATTTTGCAATATTACCATTTAACTGTATTTTTGATCAAATAACTGCCATTACTTAGACATCTTTTATACTTTTGAACGGTAGTGTATATAGCATATAGTTCTGAAAATAATTTGATTAAAAAGGGAAAACAACTGAGTTTATTTCCAACAAGATAAGTCTTAACCATGCAATGTGATGAGGTCATGACAAATGACTCTCTTCCTCTACTCTCTGAAATGTTTGTGTAAAACTGTCAACTGTTGTTTAAGTTTTTTTTACACAGTAACACATTAAGTAGCACACACTACACAGCTTGCAGTAAGTAGTAAGCTTGTATTCTATTATGAACACATCCATGGACATCAAATATGGATATGTAGCTGACTGTGGTAGGGCTGTCAGTCTGTCTCACCTCCTCTCCTGCGGGGGGCACTGCTGTGCTTTTCCTCTCCATCCTCTGTCTCTTTCTCATTCGACAGTCCAGTTATCGGATCCGGCTGTGCTTCCCTGTTCTCTTTACTGTCACTCCCGTCACTTCCACACTCCTTCTCTCTCTTCTCTCCCCCATGATCCTTCTTCCTCTCCCTCCATCCGGATGTCCCTTTTCTCCCATGTGCATTTATCACATTCTGCTGCTGCTGAGGAGTGTAATAAAATCAATCTTAGTGAAATAAATCTTAACTCAGCATAGTAAATCCAGCAGTCCAGTGAGTGAAACCCAAGACAGATACATGATATGAACACTGTTCATGACGATCAGTGTTGGGCACGTTACTTTAAAAAAGTAATTAGTTATAGTTACTAGTTACTTCTCACAAATAGTAACGGAGTTAGTAACTGAGTTACATCATTATAAAAGTAACTAATTGCAGGGAAAGTAACTATTGCGTTACTTTTAAAAATAAATAAATAAAAATAAAAATATGCCAAATAAATTGAATGCCCCCAATATTACATATAAGTCTAAGAATAAATTATTCTTGATGCGACTCCTGACTCATGATCCGCTCTTGCTCACGACATGAAATTTCTCTGTACTGTGTTGGTAGCCATTAAAGAAAACGTAGTTTCATATTGATGTTTAAATAGTCCTATGTTATGTTTTAAATCAATTTATTCGATTATGAAAAGTGAACAGCATGAGTAAGATGCATCATAAGATGCGCAAATATATCGGGAGACATGGAGTGGGTCAGACATGATTTTAAACACTTCATTAAGTTTTGTTTTATAGAAAGCCTTTCTTTAAAGTGAATTTCGTTTTGTAAAAATTGTATCTTAATTTTAATCAATGTTTCATCAACCAATTGCTTGGATTTAGTATATAACAAGCAAATATAGCAGACAATAAAATCATGACATGGAGGCGCGGGCGCGATCACTGGCGCGTGAACTGGAGCGCGTCTTATAGGCTAAATGAACCGAAACTCAGAGGGTGCTTGCCTCGCAGACATAAGAAATATATCTATAGAATGCTTGAAATATCTACTTTAACGAAAATGAAGTAATTAAAAATGAAAAGAAAGAGGCTACTCTGATTATGTAGCCTAATCCGAATGAAATGTGCATTATCTCTCTAGGCGCGTCCATATGAGCAGATGATCAGCAATGAGAAGCCGACACTGATTCAGAAAACATTACTTTATTAATAAACAATTAAAATGTCTCCTTGCTGTTTTTGTCACACTCATAATCATTACTTTTGCCGGTTCTTTATGGCAATTATGCGTGCCCTTGAGTGCTATATAGCCTATATTATGTAAACGCTCCTTATTATGGTTTATTCTCTCCAATATTTAAGAAATTAAATTAATATAAATGTGATTAGTCAACTAATAGCTTAAATGAACAACTACTAGTCGACTAGAAAAAAACTAATTTCACATATTTTCGATCAAGCATCAAAAAGGGTATTCTGGTTTGAGCTCGCGCTTTGCGCGCATGCTCTGATAGACACACACACAGCGCGTCATACATTACTATCAGTTTAAAGTTATATTTGTGTATGACTAACCGCAGCACACACCAGAGAAAAAAACTTTGCAGGTCCTGTGGCTGAGAGAGAGCTTACTCGGATGAAAACCGCTTCAGTGAGCTCAATTATAGTAACGCGGCATTTTTTTTGTCAGTAACGGTAACGGCGTTGTAACGGGAGAAAAAGTAATTCGTTTGATTACTCGTTACTGAAAAAAGTAACGGCGTTAGTAACGCCGTTTATTTATAACGCCGTTATTCCCATCACTGGCTACTAGTACTTATCTTTAGGTACTAGTGCTTATTATTTGGGGCAGTCGTGGCCTGGTAAGAGAGTCGGACTTATAACCCAAAGGTTGCGGGTCTCAGTACCGGTAGGAATTGTCGGTGGGGGGAAGTGAATGTACAGCGCTCTCTTCCACCCTCAATACCCCGACTGAGGTGAGAAAAAATTGGCTGCCCACTGCTCTGGGTGTGTGTTCACAGTGTGTGTTCATGATGTGTGTTTGTGTTTGCTCACTGCTCACTGCTGTGTGTGTGCACTTAGATGGGATAAATGCAGAGAACAAATTCCGAGTATGGGACACAATACTTGGCTGTATGTCACGTCACTTTCACTTCTGTCAGGACCACTATCAAATATGATTGATAATTGCATAGAATTTGTTTTGGCATGGGCAAGTTCTCTGGGCAAGAACTCCCTGCGCATCCATGCAGCCTAGCATGGACGAGAGCAGAGAGAGCAGCAATTACCCCCCTTAGGCCTAGCATGGATAAGAGAATCAACATATACAGATATCATTAATGTCAATAATTTAACATGTACACATATTTCAACAATTAGTCTGATTCAGGGGAAACAGAAGGCCAAATCCTGACTGAAGAGAGGAGGAGGATGGAGGATGGGGATTTTTAAGCTGGTTATTATACCGCTTATTAAAAAGAAAATGCAATTTCATCCAACAGAATTAGTCAATTACAGGCCAATATCGAATCTACCTTTACTGTCAAAGATACTAGAAAAGGCAGTATCCTCACAACTATGTTACTTTTTTAGAAAGAAATAGTATCCGCAAGGATTTCCGGTCAGGATTTAAACCGTATCATAGTACTGAGACTGCTCTCATTAGTTGTGCTGGATACTGTGCAAGATCTTCCCACTGCTGTTGCTCTACTCTTTGGCTTGATTTATTGCCTGAACATGAACTATTTAAAAGAGCTTAAATACACTTTTGGAAACCATTCAAAAAGAATTTGTTGGCCTTGACCCCCATTTCAGTTTCTGTTGTTTCATTTGTTCCATGCAAAAAAAAAAAAAAAAAGAGAAAGCTTTGAGTTGTAATCTAGGATCTATTTTTAATAAGTATGGGGTCTCTTTTCATCTATATCCTGACGACACACAACTTTATATCCCCTTGAAGCATGATAATAAACAGGCTTTAAAGCCTATTTTAGATTGTTTAGACGAACTAAAACTTTGGCTTGCAAGTAATTTTTTAAGCCTCAATGAGAGTAAAACTGAATTTATTTAGTTTGGCTCAAATGACCACTGTGGACATGCTTTCGATTCAGAACTTCTTACTCCATACAGCACTACACGTGTAAGAAATTTAGGTGTTTGGCTTGATAATAATCTTAAATTTGATAAACAGATAAGTGCTGTCGTTAAGTCCTGTTTTTATCATCTTCGTCTTCTGATGAAGGTGAAGCCATTTTTGTCTCTAAAGAAGTTTGAAATGGTTATGCATGCTTTTGTAACATCTCGATTGGATTACTGCAACTCATTGTATATCTGTGCTCCTCAATCATGTGTTTCATGTCTACAGTTGGTTCAGAATGCAGCGGCTCGGCCTCTTTGTGGGAAGCGTAAACAGGAGTCTATTACACCAGTTTTGATTTCATTACATTGGCTGCCAGTCAAATATAGAATTTATTTTAAAATTTTATTGTTCGTCTCTTTATAATCAGGCTCCACATTACCTATCTGATTTGTTACACCCATACATTCAATCAAGAGCACTCAGATCAGCTGATTCTGGGTTATTGCGAGTTCCCAGGGCACGTCTTAAAAACAGGCGATCGCGCTTTTTCTGTTATTGGCCCCAAGTTGTGGAATAGTCTCCCACTTCAAATTCGAGCTGCCTCAACTCTGTCTATTTTTAAGTCTACTCTTAAAACGTATTACTTCTCCCTGGCATTTCACATTTCCTGACTTGCTATGCAAATGATCTTATATTTTAATGCACCTCATCCATTTTACAGTGTGTGTTCTATAGATTGTGTCTTATTGTTTGTAATCTTGTTGACTTTTCTGTTTTGCATATTCTGTGCAGCACTTTGGTTGACTTTGATTGTTTTAAATGTGCTATATAAATAAACATTGTATCGTATTGTATTTTATTGTAATGTTGAGTTGTAATGTAAGGTCGAATGTTGTTTCTTTAAGATGTTTGTTGCATGGATGTAACAAATGTAATAACCAAAATTTCAAAAATGCAATCCTAGGTGTGTTGTAACTGTTTTAAGACACTGAAGTCTTGTATATTGCTCCTATATTCTTAGCACTTTAAGAACAGAACTTTTTCAAAACTTTTTCTCATCCTGCCAGAACTTTTTCTATTATAAGATTAGAGGATTTTTTTAGCCTCCAAGTTTTGTTTTTTTGTATTTTGATGTAGAACTTCATGCTGACAGAAAATGTTTTGTTTTGCAAGCATCAATAAATATTTTCTGTAATGTTGAGTATTGTATGTGTTGTATTTACAGTATGGTTTGTACTCCCTGCATTTGGATTCCCAGTGGGAGGTTTATACAAGTTTCTGGGAGGGATAATTGGAGAAAGTTGAATTAACTTTAAAAAATAAAAAGTTCAGTTAACTTAAAAAATTAAGGCAACCAGCTGCAAAGCTTTTTTGAGTTTATTGAACTTCAGGACCTCTGTAGTTGTGCTTACTCATTTTTTTGAGTTGGACTGGTTGTTAGGTGAACTTACTGAGGTTTAAGTAACTTAATCAAATAAGTTTAGTGAACTTTAAAAAAATGATTGGCACAACTTCGACCACTGAAGATGAGTAAACTCAAAAATGCTTTGCAGAGTGTTGCCTTATTTAAGTTAACTCAACTTTTTATTTTTTACAGTGTAGAGTTACAAATGATTTGCTGTTATCATCCGATCATGGTTGTATCTGTATTAGTGTTACTCGATCTTAGTGCTGCATTTGATAATATCGACCACAACATTCTTTTGAATAGACTCAAAAATTATGTCGGCATTAGTGGAATTGCACTGGCATGGTTCAAATCATAGTTATCTGACCGTTATCAGTTTGTAGCAGTAAACGAAGGGGTGTCATATCAATCACAAGTTCAGTATTACTAGGTACTATAGTACTTATAGTACTAGGACCGTGGCTTTTCACCCTGCACATGCTACCCTTGGGAGATATCATTAGGAAGCATGGCATTAGCTTTCACTGTTATGCTGATGATACTCAGCTCTATATTTCTTTGTGCCCTGACAAAACTTATCGAAAGTTAACGGAATGCATAACTGATATAAAAATTAGATGACTAGTAATTTCCTACTACTTAATTCTGAAAAAAAAAAAAAAACAGATTCTAATTATTTGACCAAAAACCTCTGCAAGTAATAACCTAGAATACTGTCTAACACTTGATGAATGTCCTGTCAAGTCTTCGTCATCATTTAGAAACCTGGGTGTGCTCTTTGATGCCAATCTTTAATTTGAAAGACATGTTTCTAGCATCTGTAAAACCATATTCTTCTAACTTAAAAATATATCTAAATTACGCTCTCAATGACAAATGTGGAACAGTTCATGCATTCATGACCTCAAGTCTAGATTATTGTAATGCTCTACTGGCTGGTTGCCCTGCATGCTTAATAAACAAACTCTATAGCTGGTCCAAAACGCAGCAGCTAGAGTTCTTTCTGGAACCAGGAAATTTGACCATATTAGCTCAGTTCTGTCAACACTGCATTGGCTCTGTTATGAGCTGCTCAGAGACACGAAGGCTGAGAATCCAAGTGCAGCATTTATTGAAGGGTAATCCATAAACGGGCAAAGGTCATAGACAGCAGTGAGCAGTCCAAACAATCATGAAATCCAAATCACAGGCAAAACAGAAAATCCAGAGAACATGGGAAATAAACCAGAAACCAAGACAGGAAAACAAGAATACAAAGGCCTTGAAGTGCAGTCTAGACAAACAAGATCTGACAATGAGTGACTGTGAAGACCAGGCTTTTATAGACAAAACTACTAAGGGTAATGACACAAATGAGACACAGCTGAAAACAATAATGGCAGATGAGTCCGGGTAAAGGATGATGGGAAATGAAGTCTTTGATGAAATGGTGAAAGTCCTTGGTTGAGTGCATCCTGGTGGCTCTCATTGGCACTCCAACTAGTGATCTTGACAGGCTCCCCATCATATACATTTTTAAATTTTGCTAATTACATACAAAGCACTAAATTAAACTAAAGTTTAGCTCCCCACTACTTGATCGAGCTCTTAACACATTATAGTCCTTCACGTCTATTGCGATCTCAAAAATTCTGGCCAGCTGATAATACCTAGAATATCAAAATCTACTGCTGGCTGTAGATCCTTTTCCTATTTAGCACCTAAACTCTGGAACAGTCTTCCTAGCATTGTCCAGGAAGCACACTCTGTCAGTTTAAATCTAGACTAAAAACACATCTATTTAACCTGGCATACACATATCAATTTCTGCATAAATTAGGTCTGCCAGAACCAGGAATACTTCCCATAACACCTAATTACTTCATAAGATGAATAGCATCTACACTAAAATTAGTCTTTTTGTTTATCCTGAGGTTTACCGTAGTCTGCCGGATCCTTGCCGTATCCAGACCAGATGAAAGACCTGCGCCTACACACGATCACAATGCAGCCCTGAAGTGTCAACTAGACTATCCCCTGCGAAGGCCTCCTTCCCTTCCCTTTCCCTCTGTACAGATAAAAATGTTATCAAAATGATTCCTGTTCACATGGATCCGCGGGAATGACTGAAAACACTGCAGGCCAGACAAGTCATTTGGCGATGTCACTTTGTAAAGAAAGACTACGCACAAATGTGTATGCCAATAGACTTAACACATAATCTATTCAAAGTTTGCGTTCTCAAGCCACCAAAAACTGTTGTTGTGTAAATGAAAGGCCAGAAAGCATTAAAAGTTTTTAAAGTGTCGTGTAAGCAACCCCTAAGTTAATAACTAATGCTTTTTAGTTATCAACTTTATCATCAGAATCTAAAAATAAGTACTATTGCATGAAAATAGATACTAGTACTTTTTAAGGATTAAATGTTTAAGCGGCTTGCCATACACAACTCACTCTTTGAGCAGAGTGATGAGAACGCACCCTGCTGTTCAAACTATGGAATCCCTAACAGGTCCTGCATTTTAACTTTAAAGTTGTTGTTTTTTATCATGTATTTTCTTGGACTGTATGTAACAAAAGCTTTTTCTAAACGCAATATTGGCACATATCTTACCACATATGAGCAACTTTTTTTGACCAGGGACTCAGTCTTAAACCAAAAATAATCCAAAGACATTAGACAGTACAAAATGTGACAAAGATGTATTGTTTATTTCCATATAACTGAAAATAACACAGAAACTAATCTGGGTATATGATACATTAATTATTACTTTATTTGACAAACCTGTTAATATTTTCTTCTTTACAAATTATTACTTGTCCATTCCCTCATACAGTTGTAACAGTCCCTCTGCTGCTTTGCATTTGCCCCACATGAGTCTCTAAGCCAGTTCTTAAACTTCCACTCATCTTTGTTCAAGACCAGGAATCGCCCCAGGACATCTCGCGCTCTTATTATACCCCTGTTCTGCAGTCGTCCGCCCAGCACAGGACCAATTCCAGGGAGCTCATATACAAGTTTATCCCCCATTGGCTCAGAACAGAAACGTCTATGTTTTTGGGACGTTGTCATTGCAGCTAATTGTGGGTCGACAGGTAGATTTGTTACAAAGTCTGTCTAGAGAGAAAATAAACAGGATAAGTGAGATCTGTAGCTTGATAAAAATTCATGATTACTAGATACTTAATATGAAATACGTGTTGTATAATAATATGTGACTTAATAATTCTGTTACGGACTCACCGTCTTTTCCCTTTTACAGAAGCCACACTTTTACAGTTTCCTGCATGTGCTGCTTTCCATTTCATTTGGGTTGATGTAATCATGACCTGCCTACGTGAAGACCATATATAGAGTTCCTGTAGAAGATCTGTATGACCTAACAGCGAGAACCAGTGAAACACAATGACTCTACATACAATGTCTTGTCATGCCATTGTATTTAAGTGGTGAAGCTGAAGATAAAAAATCGTTTAAATGCACGAGTTATTTTTCAAATTTATTTCAGCACTTGTTTCTTTCAAAGAAAAAAAAAAACCCTACATATTGTAACTCTGTTTTTCTCTTTTATATAAGTACATACATAAACATCAACAGTCATTAGGTATAAACAAAGCAACTGTGTTGTATAGCTTATAGATATCAAACCAGTGGTAAGAATGCCATGCTAAGGGTTCATCAATTCAACCAGACGTACATGAATATAAAATATTCTCTTATTATACTTTGATTTTAAAAGCAGCAGTGCATTAACTATGATTCTGGACTCTGTAAATCAACAGTCATTCAAGTTCAGCATTAATACTGTGAAGAGGACAGTGTTTAAAGGTTATCTGTGCACTCACTGTATTGCTATGTGGAATATTTCAAACATATATTGATGTTTCACTGGTTCAACACATGGTTTGCTATGATCACAGAATGTTTAATGCTCGTTTGCTGATCGGTTTAAAATCTGATGCGTTTTCCCCCCCAAGACCAGAGAGAAGCGAAGATAAACTAATGGGTGCTAGTAAACAGTCAATAGTAACATTTTATAATCCAGCATTATATCATTCAAGCCTTGCAATAAGCCCGTCTGACTAGAAAGGGAAAAACAGGCCTGAATTGGCCTTGAAACCAAGGAGATAAACCAACTAAAACTAGTAGGTCAAGAAGGGATAAGAAAATAAATCAGTTTTTGCTTTTAAACGGTTTGGTTTTCTTATGCATAGCTCATTAACAATAACTCCCACTGCTGTCAGACAATTATGCTCATACTCTTTAAAGTTAAGTGGTTTTATAGCTCGTCTTTGATTTTATTGTTCAAAATGTTGCTCTTGATGAATGTTTAAACTAAATAGGATCAGTACAAAATAAGATGGAAGATTAGCTACAACAAAATGAGTCAGAACAATACTAATAGTAGCATTTCTATCCGTTTCAACTGTGCATCTTCCATTTTATTTGCTGTAGATAAATGAGTCTGGGAAATAGGATTTATAAAGAACATTTCTTTGAATTAATCGACTTAAGAACAACTGGTTGAAACATACGATATATACAGTACATGTTTAGGATCTAGTATGTTAAAGCCAACGGGCAAAAAGTGCAGGGTTACAAGGTTAGCGGGGAGTTCCAGAGCCTCTGCTATTTTCCTGCACCTCAAAACCCTGAGCTACTCGTTCATCCTTCACTAAAATCACAGTGCATTAAATATGATGGACTCTGAAAACTGAAATTTGTAGGTAATGCAGTTTTAGGTATCATACGTCTCTATTTTAAATGAAAACATACACTTTCATTTACATTCTAAGCATATTCATACTGTAAATTAGTCTTGATGTGCCACGAAGTCAAGTCGCTGATCAGCCTGATGAACTTATTTCAGAAAGTCTGATATATGGAAAGACTGCAGGACAGAAAAACAAAATCAAATGCAAAAGGTTTTGTATACCTGCTGCTGCGCAATTTCTTGAAAGCTAATAAATACGATACAGACGAACCCTTGAAAAAAGACCTTCTGTCATGTCAGAGACAGTAGTAACATTTGCATGTTGTAGCAAAAATAAAATCCACAAAATGTTTCAAACAGAACAAAAGATGAACATTAGGCATGAGCAGGCATATAACTGGTTCACAATTCCAAGATTCAAACTAAAGACAAAGACCTGTGGTAAGCGGGATACTTCTGGAAGAAGAGGGTTATTCCGTATGGATCAGTCCAGGTTGTTGTTGTTCTTGTGGTAGTGAAGAAAAAAAACAAAGTGTGCTTTTACAGCAGATCTTATTTTCACAACGGTCAGAGAGTCTCTTGTCGGAAGGAAGTGTGTCTGTGTATCAAACAAGTATTCATACCCTACTAGAGTTGCAGAACATCTTAAGTCTGTGATGAGGCGTGAGCAAGTGAGTCATTGAGGGGTTATTTCTCCACTTGAGACTGTTTATTCGTGAGAATGTTTTTTTTTGTTTTTTTGTCACTGTGAAGTAGTTTCACTGATTTCCAGGCCATGCTGTTGTAGTTGAGCTCTGAGCAGTGCGTTGTCATTCTTCAGGTCTTCAATCTGCAGAACAGTGGACATTCAACATATTACTATGTGCCCAATCAGACTTGGTCAGCAAAACACCACAGATCTATGGAAGAGGATTAGGGCCAAGCAATAATAAAAAAATAAAACCATCTCGAGATTAAAGTTGTTAAATTTCGAGAAAAAACTCGTTAAATTTCAAGAAAAAAGTCGAGATAAAATGTTGAGAATAAAGTCATTAAATTACGAGAACAAATTTGTTAAATTTCGAGAAAAAACTCGTTAAATTGAGAAAAAAGTCGAGATAAAATGTTGAGAATAAACTCGTTAAATTACGAGAAAAAACTCGTTAAATTTCAAGAAAAAAGTCGAGATAAAATGTTGAGAATAAACTCGTTAAATTACGAGAACAAATTCGTTAAATTATGAGAAAAATGTTGTTAAATTTCGAGAAAAAAGTCGAGATAAAATGTTGAGAATAAACTCGTTAAATTACGAGAAAAAAAATCGTTAAATTTCAAGAAAAAAGTCGAGATAAAATGTTCAGAATAAACTCGTTAAATTACGAGAACAAATTCGTTAAATTATGAGAAAAATGTCATTAAATTTCGAGAAAAAAGTCGAGATAAAATGTTGAGAATAAACTCGTTAAATTTCAAGAAAAAAGTCGAGATAAAATGTTGAGAATAAACTTGTTAAATTACGAGAACAAATTCGTTAAATTATGAGAAAAATGTTGTTAAATTTCGAGAAAAAAGTCGAGATAAAATGTTGAGAATAAAGTCATTAAATTACGAGAACAAATTTGTTAAATTATGAGAAAAATGTCATTAAATTGAGAAAAAAGTCAAGATAAAATGTTGAGAATAAACTCGTTAAATTACGAGAAAAACTCGTTAAATTTCAAGAAAAAAGTCGAGATAAAATGTTGAGAATAAACTCGTTAAATTACGAGAACAAATTCGTTAAATTATGAGAAAAATGCCGTTAAATTTCGAGAAAAAAGTCGAGATAAAATGTTGAGAATAAACTCGTTAAATTACGAGAAAAAAACTCATTAAATTGAGAAAGTCGAGATAAAATGTTGAGAATAAAGTCATTAAATTACGAGAACAAATTTGTTAAATTATGAGAAAAATGTCATTAAATTTCGAGAAAAAAGTCGAGATAAAATGTTGAGAATAAAGTCATTAAATTAACAAATTTATTCTCGTAATTTAATGACTTTATTCTCTTAATTTAATGACTTTATTCTCAACATTTTATCTCGACTTTTTTCTCGAAATTTAACGAGTTTTTTTCTCGTAATTTAACGAGTTTATTCTCAACATTTTATCTCGACTTTTTTCTCGAAATTTAACAACTTTAATCTCGAGATGGTTTTATTTTTTTTATTATTGCTTGGCCCTAATCCTCTTCCGTACAGATCTCATAAACTCAACACTGATTTCATAAACTTGCTTGGTAACAAACATTTTTCCAAATATTGTCCCTTGTGTTCAGCAGAACAAAGAAATTGATACAGGTTTAGAACAATTTGAGGGGGAGTAAATAATGATAACATTTTCATTTTTGGGTGAACTATCCCTTTTGAGTAGGGGTGTAACGATACATTGTTATATTGAGATATCATGATATAAAAATGTGACGAAATGTATCGTTGATGTAAACTATGGCCACGTACACACTGCAGCTAAATTCGGTTGTCAGTTCACCTTTTAGTGCTTAATTGCGTTCTGTAAAATATAAATACGGGAGTGACAACCGCATTCTACAACCGTATTAACTCCCGAAAAATACAGGTATTGACAACCGCATTTACAGAAATTCTATGCAGTGTGTACGGAACCGAACTGAACAACTAGTTGTTAATGACTTTACGTGCACCAGTGTAACGTGTGTCTCTCATGTATGTGTTGCGAATCACAGGGAAAGCACAAGCCTATCCAAATGCTTTATGATGAAAATCGCGATTCATGTCTGCTCACTTTAATAACTCCATAAACCCATTTGCTTTATGAGACGAGCTTAAACAACAAGCCTAAAAAGCTTATAATGAGTGACACAGAATGAGTGCCGTGCGCTGTGTGAAACTGGCTATACAAGCATAAACAAAACATGACGCCTCCGTCAACTGTGTTAGTGTGTTTAGTTAAATTGCTGAAAATTAGTGTTTTGTCACTTTAATATTACTTTGGTCACGATAACGGATACCAAACACAAGAGACGCCAGACCGTCGCTATGGTTTCCAAGCTGTCAATCATCGCATTTCAGAGCGAGTCGTGTTCCGTTACACACATGTAACGATAATTTAGGGGATGAACTCCCGCATTTAAAAGCGGTCGTCACTCCTGATACTTAGTGTGTACGTGGCCCAAATAACTTGCGATATAGAGTTATTTTTATCCAAGACTCAGCTTATTGTATTTATAAAGTATAATACACCAAAAATGTAAATTCTGTCATCATATACTCACCCTTAAGTCTTTTCAAACCTATAAGATTTTGTTCATCTTCCAAACACAAATGAAGATATTTTTTATGAAAGATTTCTGTCCCTCCATTTCTTTTAAAAGATCTAAAAAAGGTCATAAATGCATCATAAAAATAATCAAATCAAGTGGTCTAATCCAAATCCCAGTCTTCTGAAGAGACACGATAGATTTATATGATGAACAGATTGACAACGACGTGCATACTGTAGTAAACACAGAAGTTTAAATGCTTGCATGACACGCGAAAACAACATGAGAGGGAGTAAATGAAGAGAGAATTTTAATTTTTGGATGAACTAACCATTTAGAGTTTGGGAATAGTAATTTTTACATGCTTTCTTGTGGCTCTCCTCAAAGTGAAGGACTCACCATCATGTTTTTAGTTTGGTAGTATGATTATTCAAAGCGTTTTAGATTGTTTATTCTTATCATGTAAGTGTATAATCTGTGCGGGTGGCTTGTCTGTGTAAAAGAAATTCAACGAATACCTGCATTGAAATCGCGGGTGTGCATTAGAAAAAAAATTTCAGTAACGGTACTACATTAAACAGCTATATGTATTGTTGAATGTTATGTATTATAATGCAATAAATAAATGAAACCCTTGTGTTAACTATTGCTGCACACGCATAAGGTAAGCTTTGTGTTTTACATCTGACACATGCACATGTTTACAACACAGCAAACTCAGCGAAAAAAGTCAGCAAACTGGGGTTTAATTTGGGTATGCTAGATCCTATAGCTGTCTGTGTAATAACTAAAATAATGTTTATATATCATATTTGGCTAGTTTACTTTAGTTTTGTATAATACACCATACTTTAACCCAAACTGAATAATTATTCACTCATCTGTTAACATGGGAGGCGAAAAAAATATACGATGCTTGCGCTCTGCCTTACACTGCAAGTTGATCAGTTAATGTATACGTTTGCAAATATTTTATTGCCAAGGCTTTTTAATTTACATTGTATCCGTGATCTCTGACCCAGTTCATTTGCTGGCTTCTATGGCTGCAATAAGCTGTGTTTTCTGCCAGCTGGTGACTCTGGGTGTCGAAATACTATTGGGTCAATTGGCAGTGGGACCAAAACAAAAACAGACATTCCGACATGAAACGCACATTTCAAATTAGAATAACTGCCTGTCGCATTGTTTTTCAGAGAAACAATTTTTTAACTTATTAACTTTAACTAATTTTTATGCTTTTGTCATCCAAAAAAAAAAAAAAAAAAAAAAAAAAAAAAAAAAACAACTTACAGCACCTTTCATTTAAACTGTAAACCTCTATTGTATAGCACTTTGATTGCAAAAAAAAAAAAAAAAAGAAAGAAAAAAGGGAAATTGTTCAAATTTCATTTGATTATATTTTAATTGATTTAATTTTTTTTTTTTTTTAGTTTTATGAATTTATTTCAACTAAACACGTTCATTTTTCAAGTCAACTAGCACTTGTATTGTTATGCTTAACATAAAATTTGCAACAAAAAAATAAATTAAGAAAAAAAGAAGCATCTTAACTGGTAGTCTGACTTTGAGACCCCATTGTCTATCTTACATATTCAATGTTACTAACAAATATACCTGTTGTCTTAGTAGCTCATTGTCCACTTGTATTCTCTCCACCTCCTTGTAGCTCTCCTGCAGCCTCTGGTTAGTTTGTCTGAGTTCTCTAATGTAGTCGCATGCTTTAGACAGGATGCCTCCTTTACTCTAGAGAAGAAAGGTGTTCATTAACATTAGCAGGTGAAAAGAGGTTATATAGGTCCAAGAAGAAAAGATCTGGTACTTACTGCTCCTGTTTTGGTATTGTCCATATTGCAGTCTGGGATGATTTTAGACAGTGTGACAATCCAGTTGTTGATTTTGTCTCTTCTCCTCCTTTCCACTGCAGAAACACATAAAAAAACAATTGGAAACGTTGGGTTTACAGAAGTAAAATGTTGCAAATGACGTTTCATGCTGACTTCATATTTTACTTCTATTGTGTAGAGAATAAGGAAAGCTCTAAAAAGACATGCATTAGTTCACCTTCATTGTGCTGTGCTCTCCTCCTCTCATCACGAGGTGCCCGGGGGCCATCAATCTTCCTGCACAAGCACAGAGAGATGAGAAAAAGAGGAGACTTGTGTTAGTTTGCTCTACTGCACTATTAAACTACCAAAATAACCAAACAAATCTGCACAACACAACACAGCTGAAGACTATTTGAAAACAAACATTTCTCCAGCCCATTTACTAATATCACCAGAGTTGAAGCACAAATTTCAGTCAGGTCAATTAAATTTAACCAAAGATTTGCTTAAATCTGGATAAAAAGGTAATAAGCAAGAAATAACATGTAACCCTTTGATTTTTCCTCATTTCGTTTTATTTAGAGGCAAGATTTAATTCGTATTTATAATCTGATGTCTTCCGAATATGAAGAAAACTCAAACGCCACCAAAAATATTATAATAATAATTTAACACCACCAAACATACAGTATTTACACAGTACTGAATTAACAGCCAGCTGCCCAGTAGTGATTAAAGGGCTAGTGCAGCGGAATCTAGTGGAGAAGGACAGGCTGGTGGCTGAAATGGGGTGGGGATGTAAAAGGTCTTCCTCACCATTCTGATCTGCTGTGTTGAAGAGTCTCATGTTCACCAAGGTCTCTGGGGATGGCAGGCAAGTGGGACAAATTTTTTGGTTGTTTTTCTGACTGCACTCAAATTGATTGGACAATACTTTGCATACTTGTATTTGAAATCATTGCATTGGACAGTTTTGTCATATTTAAATCAAATTCCACACTCCATGTTTACCATTGTTCTGCAAACTGAAATTATTTTGAGGGACGTAAAGGGATTAGGGCTGTCACGATTCCTTGATTCAATTAGAGTACTTGATTTAAAAAAAAATCCTCGTTTGCAATTTACCCGTGTCAAAATACTGGAATTGGCGCATTCCACAGACCAGAATCTATGAACTGCATTATTAGACCGTTTTCTAAGGCTGCACAATATATTAAAACCATACTTTTGCATTGTGCTCTTGTGAATTCACAAAGGCTGCAATCCAATTAAATAAATAGATGCCCTGCGTGTTTAATGTATATGCGCTTTATTTACATGTGTGTAGGTTACAAGTGTCTCAGAGCGGCTCCGTTCAGTTCTGATGTGAGTTTGGGTTACTTATAACGATCATCTGGGAATGCGATGTGCGCCATTTCATCAGATTTTTAAGGTTTTGACAACACTATAATGTACATAAGATGATTTTTTGTATAATGTATATTATGCATTTTAACAGTGTTGTTCTATAAAACCATGATTACTAGCTTTCGATACTTTATTTGAACCAAAAATTATTGCCTCAATGTGATTATATATGTATATTATTATATTAAGTCATTTTCAAGGCTATTGTTTGCTTAGGTTTATTTTTATTACGACAAAAAAAATATCCGATTACTCATCAAAATAATCGATCGCTTACTGTATTACCAAAATAATCGTTAGAGACAGCCCTAAAAGGGATCAAATTACATTGGGTTCAAAGGATGGACTGGGCTGTGCAGACTGGGGAAAAGTGAGGGATGTTGACCCATGATCTGTACTTACGTTGAGTAAGTGTGCGTACGAGGGGCGATGGTCCGGGGTGTTCCAGTTTGTAAAACATCTGGTGGACTCATCATCACGTAAAACTGACCTAGAATAAACAAACAAACAAACAAACAAAAAAACAAAAAAGTAAAAATAATGTTTAAAAAACATATTATGAATAATTTTATCAACATAGTATGAGGAAGAAAGTACACTAACATATTAATGACTTCCAGCAGCTATTACACATTAATTACTATGTAATTACACGTTAAATTACTAAATGTACTTAATACAATGCAATGCCAGATGCTAGAAACACAGCATCTGCATGAGAATTTGTATTGTGGGGCTGCTGGCATACTAGAACCAACATTACCTACTAACAATGCCAATGGAAAACACTGTATTTTAGACTTTGGCATGTGAAACTGACCTCCAGCCTGTGTGAGGGTTGGATCAGACGTGGCCTGCACTGAGACAGCTGTAGCTGTACCGTCACTGACAGTTGCTGCTGGGAAGTAGGCGAAGCGTGTCTCTCCCCCCACTGTTTCCCCTGCTGGACTGCCTCCATTACTAAAAGGGTTCTGGATGACAGCCTATAGAGAGATAAGATATAGAAATATAAGATGCATGCAGGCAAATCTGACACTACACTCATATCACTTTTTTGTATATATTGCTTTTTTCACCATATTTCCTTCCAGTCTGATCCATACACACCTGTGCTACTGCTTGCTGTGCACCCGCAAATGCGGCCGTGGACACTACACTGACTGCCGCTCCTCCATCTCCTGCTGCCTCCAAGTGGTCCTCTGTTACCTGGACCACACGATATGTCACCTGTATCAGAAAAGAACACAAAGAACTCTGATGTAAGATTTTTTGTATCTTTAAAATTGAGCAACAACAAAAAAAAAATTTTTAAAAGGGACAGTTCACCCAAAATGAAAATTATCCCATGATTTACTCAACCTCAATCCATCCTAGGAGTATATGACTTTATTCTTTCAGACGAACACAATCGGAGATATATTTAAAAATATGCTTGGTCCTCCAAGCTTTATAATGGTAGTGAAGGGGGTGTCCCATTTTGAAGCAAAAAAATAAAAAATTTTGCATCCATCAATAAAAAAAAAAATCCATACAGCTCCAGGGGGTTAATAAAGGCCTTCTGAAGCAAAGTGATGCATTTTAGTAAGAAAAATAACCATATTTAAAACTTTATAAATTCAAATAACTAGCTTCTAGCAGAAGAGCGTACGCAGAATGCGCAAGTCGACATGCGCCACAAGAGTAACCCGTGACGCGATGTATGGCGCAGAATGTAGGAGTATCGTAAGATTAGACGCCTTTTGCATAACTAATATGGCTGGGCAATAAACTCAAGCTCCTCTTCTCTTATATCGAAATCCTCCGACATTTCTCTTTAAAAATTCTTATTTTAGACCGGTGTTTTGTTTTGCTCTCTCCTCTGCACTTCTGCTTTCGTCATTACATCATGTGTTGGGTCAGAGGTTACTCTTCCGCCACAAATCGATGCGTACGGCTGTCTGCCTAAAGCTAGTTATTATAGTTAATAAAGTTCTATGTATATTTTTGTTATTTTACCTTTTTAACCCCCTGGAGCTGTATGGATTAGTATGTATGGATATTTTGGGCTTCAAAATGCGGCCCCACATTCACAACCATTATAAAGCTTGGAGGAGCAAGGATATTTTTAAATATATCTCTGATTATGTTCGTCTGAAAGAAGATCATCATATACACCTAGGATGGCTTGAGGGTGAGTAAATCATGGGATAATTTTAATTTTTGGGTAAACTATCCCTTTAAAGTCTAAATGAACTGCCATTTGAAACACATTTTACTTCCATAATTTGTTAATTTACGATTGAAAGGATGTTCAACAACAAAAAAAGGCAGGTTGGGAATTCATCTTATCCATTAGAAATTGATTACATAATTATTAGTCGGTGTTACATAATTAGAATGCAAGTTTGCTAAAAGAATGGCTATATAGCTATTTGCCTATCAGTCAAAATATTAATAAATACTATGATAGTATAAAAATAATACTAAAATACCACTTACATATGAAAGCATTCTCATAAAAGCCATTACTGGGACACAGTACACCAAGTCATGTTTTATTAAAGAATGACCCCAGTATGAACCCTGGAAAGGTCAAAGGTCGCACTGACCTGTCCACCAGTGTTCTCTGTCCGAAACTGGTACTGAACATTGTGGTCTGCAAACGCTGCTGCTTGCTGGACACTCGCTATGGTAACCGCTGCCTGCTCCTCCGCCCCCACCCCCTCTCCTGAGAAATGCACAAGAAATGTCTTAATGACCTGCATTATATCGATATATGCATCATCTTCTTTTTCTTTTAAACATTCATTGGATGTGTGCATCCTGCATGGTTTACTTACCCTCTTGCAGCTGAACAACCTCCTCAGTTTCCTGTTTCTCGTGACTGCAAAAAGAGAGCAAATGTTTCGGGTCATCTTATGAAACCACTCGCATCTCTAAGGAAACTCTAGAGATACAGAGAAATACCACAATATTTTGACACATTCTAGTGATGGAAAGTCGGACCCATTTCTGCCAAATGATTATATAAAATTGTTTCAAAAAAAGTTTCAAAAACAATAATTGTTTATTGCAATTGTATGTGTTTCAGCCATTTATTTCCTGGAGTCTGGCTTATTATGAACAGTCTTGAAAAAAATTATTAGATTACTAACTTGTAATACTAGTCTAAGCAGTCTCTATTACATGTACTGCTATTAAATTCCCTTTTTGTTGTTCACTCGAGAAAGAATCGAAAAGAGCGGTTTATCGAACCGGTTCAACTGATTCAATAAAAAGATCCGACTTAAAGAACGATTCGTAAAAGAATCGGACATCACTAATCTTTATGCAAAAAAATAGAGGCATTTGAATGACTTGAAAATCAATTAAAACCTCCAAATGACCGGAGCAAGACGTTGTAGTCGATATACATCTAACCTACATCTGTCTACTTAACTTGGTGAAGAAACGGTGAACGCCCCCCTTCAGTTTTTGAAGTCAAATTTAAAAACGTTGGTGTTAGTATTTTTTCTTCGGATAACAAATGTAGCCAAATAAACACCACGGGATTAAAAGAAAAAACAAATATGTTGAATGCACATAAAGCCTTTGGATAAAAAAAAAACTTAGGGTTGGTTGCAGATTGAAGGGAATTTAATGCATTAAACTGCTGAAGAGCTTTTGTTCCGACAGCTCTAAACGCTATATTTCCGCTTAAATCTTTTAAAATTAATCTGATATTTCGGAAAAGATAAATATTTAAGTATCTTGTTAAAATTAAATATACACCGGCTTGGGGTCATGTATTTTTAAAAACCAAGAATAGACAAAAATCATCAAATTAGCAATCGGGCTAATAGTGATATAAATATGTCGACGATCAATGTTAAAAGGCCTGAGAACTGTTGCTTTTCTTCCTGCTATTCGTACCTTACGTTTAACGTACTATATTGATGGCATGCATAAAACTTAATAAAAGTCAGAAAATAAAGTTAAAAGATGATTGCTAACTGCCTCGCTATAAAAACAGAGCAGAAAATGGTTGACTTGGGCCTTGAGGGTGGCCGTACATAAAGGACGCGCTCTCACCTCGTCGAGGTGTCCAAGCTCTGTTCGAGCATATCCATGAAGGCGAACGGATTTTAAAATGCGATATTCAGCGACACTTGAAATACGGGAGATGGAAGCGCTGATCACGGGGACAAACACACGGGTCATGTGAGAAAGACAGTCCAGGACACGTGAGGTGCAGGCTGGGCGAGGAGTTAAAATGGAGACCGCTGTGGAGGAAGACGGAAGGTGTACCGGTTGTTGTTGCGCTCATTGCGCGGCTTTGTTGCGTATACAACTCCCTCCCGCCCTTCTCTCGAGACGAGCTCTCGACCTGTTGAGTCACTTAGTCGTTTCTTTTCATTTACTTTTTGCTTCTAGGTCAACGTTAGGCGTGTTTATTCTTAAGCTTTCATAAATACTTAAAATTTAATTTTCGGCTTATTTTCGAAACCGCGCTGCATTGCTTTGCTCGATTTTCACGTATCCTTCCGCAAGCGTTTAAATAGCGGCCACATTTTAGCGCTGCCGCTAATAAGATATGGAGTGGAGTGCTTATTATAAACAAGTGCGGTTTAGTTTGAAATAAAAGAATAAAACATTTTTTTGTTGGTGGACATGTGACAACACGCTTATGGTTGAGTACGTATTGTGAAACTGACTATATTTCGCAGTTACGGGGTTGAAACATAAGGAACAGGTAGTCTGAATTATTGCGATAAACGTTACTTCCCACCCTGAAACTGAAAATTTAAGTTCAAATTAGATATATCTATCCTTGCTCTTACAGCCTCGCGTGTTTCATGATGAATGACAACGTTAATGCTTTTAAATCGCATTTAATAATTGAGTGAACTTAACTTACCTTGTGTCTTCCCCATGATTTAAAATCTGTGTAAATTCAAAACATTTAACATGTAACGTTACAACATATACGTTTTTTTTCCCTTGGTCACATCAGCACAAGGAATCGCAAATATGACGAGTGGTGATTTTACTCAGGTGACCGCTGCGATCCAATCCGGGTTTTTGGTCAAACCACATGACACGAATGCAGAAGCAGTGGATAGGAAATAGACATTTATTAATCTTTGACATTAATGAACGGGACAACGAATCATCTACACGGATTATATGATAAGAATTATTTATTCGATATACACGTGTAACACGTTTGCATAAATACACATTTGAGATTTAGTTGTTAGTAAAAGCGTTGTTTTCCTAGTAGTAGCCTACTATATTTTCCTGAACTTCCACTGTTCTAGCCACGAGGCTGTGCTGCATGGCAAATTGAGCTGTCGAAATCAACACAAATGTCTTATTTGAGCCATAATTGCCTATATAGGGTGAATTCAGGTTGATTGGGACACTTTTCCCTGTCATTTCAATAGCAAAAAGTGATGTCCAGAGGGAATATTTGGTTTTAATGACTGTACAAGTTAAATCAAACCATCGAAATATGATGAAAATATTTTAAATAGTCTATTTTTATATAATTTACCAACTTGGTAAGGTATTTATCTGGTAAAATTTGGCAAAAAAAGCTACAGGTTTTATTTTATTATGAAAAAAAAAGGAAAGAAAATGCATAGAAAAAACAAAAGCTCAGAAGAAAAAGCCTACGCCGACTACAACAAGATCATTTATTAATATTTTATTGGTTTTCTCTTGTTTTTGTATGTGTTTATAATTTTTTTTGTATGCCAAAAATTATGTCTACTGCACAATTTGGCTTGTTTCATTGCGTTATCACAAATAAAACAATTGGTTCCAAGCACAAATATGCTTACATATTCTTTAATAATATTTGAATAAAGGGTTAAGATGTAAGTTTTGGCCACTACTGTGTTCATTTCACCATCCAACATGGATTTGAACATGCAAATCATTCATCTCACCATGTCACCATGCGTGCACCACAACCTGCACGTTGTCAAGGGTTCCATATTTTCCTCAATCAAAATAAATGTGGGAAATTGTGAATTGTACCCAATCACTTAATATAGATCTGATGCAAGGACAGACACCCTGAAGAGAAAATGAATAATTAGTTATGAACGTTTTTGGCTGTTATTCTTTCAATTTAAATTCAGCATTCATTGACACCATAAAATCAAAGATTACTTTTTAAGTTCCTTAAAATATCCTTATCCTTAATATGTGGATTTTTTACTTAAGCTCCAAATAAGCAGATGTAAAAATGGATGGATATTTTTCTGCATTTTTGAGTTATTACTGCTTTGTTGTAAAGCGAGAACCTACGAATTTCACTCATTACATATGTGTACGGTAATGTAATTCATTGGAATAAAATCATGTATTTGATTATACAGCTGTGAATGCAATCACGCAATCCATAAGCTGTTTTGTGAAAGTTTTTTTTTATCTTATATATCATTATAAATTCATTCACTTTTATTGATAGATTTTTTCCAGATCAAAATTTCAAAATCAAAATCTACATGGAATTTTCCCTCATGCCTGAACTATATTGAAAAACTGATTCAGTAATTCGATTTGGGAATGGGAAACATTGGGTTTATTGCATTATAAACTATAGGTATGCCTGTGTGTATAGCCACGCTGTGGCCCTTGTCAAAGCAACCATGCAACTCAGCATTTTGCATTGACCATTGCACCAAAGCAATCCATTGAATATGTGCAGCTACAGAACAGTCTACTCATCAAACAAAAGAAGGACCATTGACATCATGCATACACACAGTGAAAAGTCAGACACACCAGGGCCCCTGCCCTAACCAGTTCAAGTGTATTTGTTTCAGGCACAGAGGAGGTAGCATTTAAAGGATTTTGCCACCATCAACAAAAAAAGGGCAACAGAGGTTGTCCATTTCTCTTTTGCCTCTTAACATCTCTCTCTCCCTCTCCACTCTCTCACTCCCTCTTTCCCCACAGGATAAGCAAAGAGGGATTTGCCTCAGAAGCAACAAGGTAAGCGATGAAAAACTTGCATGTTTTTTGTATATATCTAGATATTCTGAATATCCAGATCACTGATTGAAACGTCAATGCAGTGAGAAATAGAACTAGTTATTTTATGATAATTACAGACATTTTTAATTACTATATAACCTGGAATATCATAAAGTTCAGATGTCTCAGTGAGACATTGCTGCTATACAACATTCTGTTAACCCTTTACAATAAAGTCTTGTTTGCTAACATTTATGTATTAACTAACAATAAGCAATACATTTGTTTCAATATTTATTAATCTTTGTTAATTTTTGTTAATAAAATTCCAGCTGTTCATTATTTGTTCATGTTAGTTCATAGTGTATTCATTAACAAATACAACTTTTGCTTTTAGTAATGTATTTAGTAGGCTAAATGCTGAAATTAACATTAACTGATATTAATAAATGGTGTAGAAGTATTGTTAATTCTTAGTTCATTAACTAAAGTATAACTATATAATATAATATTAACTAATGAAAAGTGTTTCTATCATTCTTAATGTTAATCTCAACATTTACCAATACATTTTTAAGATCAAAAGTTGTATCTGTTAATATTAGTTAATACACTGTGTACTAACATGAACATTTTTTATTAACCGACACAACAAATATTAAATAAATGCTGTAAAAATATATTGCTCATTGTTAGTTCACATCTGTTAATGCATTACCTAAGGTTAACAAATGAGACCTTATTGTAAAAGCGTTACTGAAATCTATTATTGTGAAGCTTGCACAATGCTAGTTTGCAAATTTATGTTAAAATTTTATTTTTAATTTGAGTAACTGGGTAATTTTGGTATATTAATACATTTTAATTTTTAACAGCCATTCATGAATGGGTGGACAGTATAAGCATCTGTATGTGTAAAATCAAAACTTTTCATTACTCTTTTCTCATATTTCTTCAGTGTATATCTCCTTCCTGCATAGTCACAGTGTGTGTCAGGATGTACAGCTTTATGGGCGGCGGCCTTTTCTGTGCCATTGTGGGGAACATCCTAATAGTGGTCTCCACGGCGACAGATTATTGGATGCAGTATCGCCTCTCAGGCAGCTATGCCCATCAGGGCCTGTGGAGGTACTGCATGGCCAACAAGTGCTACATGCAGACAGCAAGTATAGGTAAACAAATTTATTCATGCAAAGTCCATAAACAAATTTTTGTGTGTCTATAATATGCGCTATTGTAAATCTATGTGAAGCTAAAACTCAGATGTAAAGTCTCCTATAACATTATACATTATACATTAGAATTTTGGCACCTGCATTTGAGCTTTTAGACCATTTTTTGCCTGTAGATGGCAGTGGTTTATTTTTTTTGCTATACAGAGCTCCATACACTGGTTTGTGTTGCTCATTCGTATTCTGAACAGGAGCTCCAAAGTGGTCTAATAAGATGGCATCTGAGATTACGGGAGCTGTACTGTGGTTCGTTCAAGGTGATTCTGCAGGGACAGTTTTTCAAAGATCAAATGAGAAAAATAAAACAAACAATGACAAGAATTGGTTGGGATTTTTTTGAGGGATGAGAAGAGGAGGAGGATACACACCTTTACTTTTTCTTTGAGAACATTTCTTGTCTCTGTCCTCAGCATACTGGAATGCCACAAGGGCATTCATGATCCTCTCAGGAATGGCGTGCTTTGCGGGCATCATGGCAGGCATCCTCTCATTTGCCCATTTTTCTGCCTTTGAGAGATTCAGTCGTTCCTTTGCTGCAGGAATCATGTTTTTCATCTCCAGTAAGTCACAAACGCACGCACAATGAGCTGTAGAATGTGACATTTTAGCATATTTAAATGTAAATAAAAGGTCAAGGTCAAATATTGATGGTACTACTCTTCCTCTAACCATTTTTTAATCCATCTCTTTGTTCACACCCAGCTCTGTTTGTGCTGCTGGCTATGGCGATCTACACTGGCGTAACCCTTAGCTTCCTGGGCAAGCGTTTCGGAGACTGGCGCTTCTCCTGGTCCTACATACTAGGATGGGTGGCCATGCTCATGACCTTCTTTGCAGGTGATATAATAAAACCTCATAGACTGTTATTTAAGGGGTAAAGACTGACCCATAGAAGCTCTTTAAATGGTAAAACAGAGGGAGTGTTAAAGGGTTAGTTCACCCAAAAATGAAAATTCTGTTATTAATTACTCACCCTCATGCCGTTCCACACCCGTAAGATCTCTGTTCATCTTCGAAACACAAATTAATATATTTCTCATAAAATCCGATGGCTCAGTGAGGCCTGCATGGCCAGCAAGATAATAACACTTTCAATGTCCAGAAAGCTACTAAAGACGTATTTAAAACAGTTCATGTGACTACAGTGGTTCAACCTTAATGATATGAAGTGACGAGAATACTTTTTGTGTGCCAAAAAAAAAACCGAAATAACGACTTTATTCAACAATATCTAGTGATGGGCGATTTCAAAACACTGTCTTTTGAAACAACAATCTTTTGTTTCAAATCAGTGGTTTGGAGCGCGTATCAAACTGCCAAAGTCACGCCCCCCAGTGGTGAACCATTGAAATTTCGAAACACATAACATAACGAAGCCTCATTTACTGAAATCACGT
Source organism: Megalobrama amblycephala (assembly GCF_018812025.1). Lineage (NCBI taxonomy): Eukaryota > Metazoa > Chordata > Actinopteri > Cypriniformes > Xenocyprididae > Megalobrama > Megalobrama amblycephala. The sequence goes on along the minus strand of NC_063052.1, from coordinate 22,263,074 downwards.
GAGTTTGATACACGCTCCAAACCACTGATTCGAAAACAAAAAATTCGTAAAGCTTCGAAGCTTCATGAAGCAGTGTTTTGAAATCGCACATCACTAGATATTGTTGAATAAAGTCGTTATTTTGTTTTTTGGCACAAAAAAGTATTCTCGTCACTTCATAACATTGAGGTTGATCCACTGTAGTCACATGAACTGTTTTAAATACGTCTTTAGTAGCTTTCTGGGCATTGAAAGTGTTGCAGGCAATGCAGGCTTCACTAAGCCATCGGATTTTATCAAAAATATCTATGTTCCGAAGATAAACGAAGGTCTTATGGGTGTGGAATGAGATGAGGGTAAGTATTGACAGAATTTTAATTTTTGGGTGAACTAACCTTTTAAAAGTAATGAAATGTTCTAGTGGTCCAGAATGGAAATAATCAAGGGTATCAGGATGTGGCTGAAAGGACTTTGATAGACCTCAAGATAGAGTTCTGTCACAAAAGCGAAACCAGCAAGTGCATGCATCTCACTTTTAAATGTACTTAAAAATGTAGACATGCATGCTTACTTTATTAACAATGGTTAAAACATACAAAAGAGCTAAGTAAACATAATTGCTTATTCTTTTAAAGTGTTTAATTTTTAGGTGATACTTGAAGAAATACTCACACTTGTTTACATGTTTGTAAAATTGTCTTTTGCAGGGATATTCTACATGTGTGCCCACAGAATGTATGAATCTAGGAGAGTGGTTGGAAGTCGCTAACCTGAAGCAATTAAAACTGCAAGCAGCAGAAAGTTTTGGCCCGGAAATCATCAGGACCTTCAGCAGATTTATGAGGAATGCTTTAATGTTGTGCCTTAAAACACTACACTGCAAAACATACACCATATCAATAGCCTAAAAAGCATTAAAGGACTTTTTTACACATGCAAATATATTTGTATAATTCTGCACAGATAAATATACCAGTTTTCACAAATGTTTATTTCACTTTTCATATTTTTTTTCAATAAAAATCCACATCAAATCAAATCATTTTCTGTGAAATTTCTCTCTTGATATATTGCATTGGATGGAATATATTTATGATCTTACATAAATGCTTGCTATTTATCATATTTAGAGCTTCTGTTCATGCTGTAGATTGCACATGTAGTTATGTAACTACTTGTTTTGCAATATAGTTTCACCTTTAGTATTGCAACCTCTTTGCATAAGTTTCACCATGTGGCCATAAGTATCAGACTTGCAGTTTCACACGATCTTAATTACATAGTCAGCAAGTGTGGAGCATCCTGTGTTAAACACTGTATGAGAAAAAATTAAACAGGAGAGAGAGTTTTTTGCTATGTTCAGTTTCTACCAGAGCTTTATTATGTCAGCACTTTCAAATGCTCAAAAAGTATTATATACACTGCCACAGAGTTGTTTAGACATTAGCTATGGTACTTCCTGTTCTTGTCATGCATGGGTGCTACTAATCGCACGAAGATGAGTAATTCATAGAAACAAGCTTTAAGAAGAGGAATTCACAGAAATAGGCTTTAATCGGATAATCCACAGAATACATGTTTGAATAATGGGGGTAATACATCCACATAGCAAGTTCGACACAAGACCAAGTACACAACCAAACAGAAAGTATTAATACTAATGAGATAATTAACAGGACAGGTGAAAGGAATCAATATAGGAAAATGACTAACATAGGAAGAACAGAACTGAAACACATTGAACAAAATATAACCCTGACAGTTCTGAACAATTCTTAAAATGAAACTTTTTACCAAGTGTGGTCAAAATGTAGAATTGACCTTCTAATATATTTTCTGCTGTAAAAATGCAATTAATTTCCTCCTTTGGGTTTTTTTCTGATGAAGGCCACATATTCTAAAGTAATATGAAGTGGCACCATATTAAAATATGTTGTAGTTTATATATATATATATATATATATATATATATATATATATATATATATATATATATATATATACAGTATATGCTACTTATTGCAAGACATATATACATATATGCCAGGGGCCTGTTCTGTTTTCAGAGTCCTATCTGCATTTTGTACAAAAAAAAGTGATATAAAACAGAAACTTTATAAACTCAGTTGTGCCATTAGGACTTAAAAGTTTTGGAGAAATGCTTGTGGATGTAAAATTTTATTAAAAGAAACATATGAAATAGAAAAACATTGATGAGAGATAACAGGCGATCAGATGTCAGCAGAAAACCCCCACAAAAAAGGTTCCTGTTTAGTTCAAAGTTATGAAATACCGGTTTCAAACTTTTGAGGCTTAAGCCTAGTCCAGACTAAAATGCATGTTTGAGCTGTTTTAACTGAAAGCAACTTGCACTGACATATCTTTAAATATGTTAGTGCCATTGTTTTGTCTCAAAATGCACAAAAGTAATTTTGCATTTTTAACCCTTAAATGCATACCTCGAGTCTTTATCGACCCGGGACATCATTCAAAACCCTCCACCTCTATCATTTTTTAAAGTCAGACATCAGCCTTCTTAGTATTCATCAATCAATTCATTATAAACAATATAACAAATAAAATATAAAACATATAAAAAACATAAAATATACAAAAAGTCATAAAATATAAAAGAATACCTGTTTTCCCATTCATTTTTGTAAAAATTGTATAGGGTCGCTAACGACCCGAGGTGTGTATCAGTGTACAGTTATATTTATATTTTTTCTGCACAACAATAATTGAATCTTTGATGACGGAATCAGCGCAATTCACCTTTATTCCACAAGGTGGCAATGTCTGATACACAATGATGAAGTGACATTTCATTCAGACAAAAAACGAAAGAATAGGAAGTAGCAAAACGTGAAATGGCTCATGCTGGGTTCAGACTACACGATATTTTTGTCGGTCACTGTGTTAGATATATGATTTTGACTCCTAAAATCTCTTCATGTTGTGGACAAGATACATGTCAGACTACACGGTGCTACCCGACCATTCACCGCGTGCGTGCTGTCGTCGAGAAGGCGGGACTATCGACTGACAGAAGGTGCAGTTTATAAACAATGGCTAGCAGCGTGTTTTGCTCTGTCTTGTCGTCAGAAAATCCCAAAAGTAGAAAAATATCTGGATTGCATGGATATTTGGATTTCCTCCAAAGAGAACTGAGGTAGCATATGTTTTATTTACCTTTTTTTCGCTCTGTCGCGGTAACTTAGTTCCTCGAGGAAACATAAACACAGGAGTAGTGTTGCCATAGCTCCACAAACATTTTCTCCATTGTAAATTCCACCTATTAGGAACAATACCATTGTCTCTCTTTCTTTTTGACATGTTTGAAAGCATGTAGGAAGGAGCTTCTGTGCATCTATTGGCTAGTGTCACACATGTGACGGAACTCGTGGACGACCGAGAAAAAAAATTAAACATGCTAGTCTTTCTGTCGTGACGTCATGAGCAATTCCAGACGTGGCATTGGTTATCGTCCACTATGACACACTACACGAGCTGAAACGACCTAATCTTGTGTCCCAACGCCTATTGTCGTTTACGAATCCCCACGACTCCCTACCTCAAGCAGATTGTGGCAAAATCTGGCTAAAATCGCTAAAAATGGCTAAAGTCTGAACCGGGCATCATCGATTTACTGCAGAGCAAGTAGGCCTACTGAACACAATCAAATATGAGTGTCACTGTCTCTTGATGATGGATCTGGTGAGCTGTCAGAAATCAAAATATGTTGAAAAGATATTGAAAATGATTTTGAGAATATGTTTTGAGATCACGAATGGGCTAAATAGCCTACTCGCTATCTCAAACATATTCTAATAACTATCATTAGCTGAAGGTACTGGGAAATGAGCTCTGACGAGGACAGTGATGATGGCATAAAACATCTGCTCTAATCTGAAACCTTCCAAGCTCCACAAGGTAACAAAATATGCTTTATTTCATTCTTCTGTAACCGTTACTAATATCAGGTGAGTTTTATATCATCACAACAGGTAGCGATCCATCCGTGTAAGATATAGATCCAGGTCACTAAAGCTCCAAATATGTAAGAATGATTGGCAAAACATTCATGCATTTAAGGGTTAAAAAAAGCTCCTAATTGAACTAATGCCTAAACCTGGCTTAATCTAAGCCCTGTCTGTGAAACTGGGCCATAGGTTTGGAAATGTTATGCAAGAAAAAAATGAATTCCCCATGTGTTGTCCCAACTAGTCAAACACATTGAACAAAGAATTTCAAGTTGAACAATATTTCTGAAATGTAAAGTTTAATAATATAATAGTTCAATAGTTCTGGCTTCATTTTGTAATGATTTCCATTTTGTATGTCTTCAAATTGAAACTGTAGAAAATGCAAACAGCAAATAACATGAAAAAGTTTGCTTCAAACTAATTTGTGTTAAACATTAGTCATACACTCAGTGTCTGCTGTCTTTGGAATGGAATTACAGCTTTCGTTCCTTGTGCGTTCCTGGGACTGGAGAAAGTGACTTTCCTCCATAAGAGCTCTATGAAAAATCCCTAACAGGTTTTGGTTGCAGTGTCGTCTAACATCCAGTCCCATGCAGAAGTACAGCAATGGGTTAATGCAGCTGTTGAAATAAGCTAAGTTTGAAGCCATACTCCATGCTATTTTTACTGCCATGTTGTCTTTATGCACCAACTTGACCAGTCCTAGAAAGTGGTAGGGGGCCCAACATAGGAAAAAGGCACAGACCAGTACAGCAAGAATCCGAAGAGGCCTCGATTTGCCAGAGAGCCGCGTTCTGCGTATCCCAACAGCAGCTAGTATGTAACAGATAAGGATGACCAGGAAGGGCAATAGGAATCCACAGATGAAACGATTGTAGTAGTAGACATATGTTGCTGAATTGCCACCCTCTGCTGCTCCGTCTTCCTGTAAATGAAATCACACATTTGTATTCAAAAATTTTCTATAATGTAGTAAATGCAGATTTGTGAGTAAAAATATAATCTTTCAGGCATTTGTGAAGCCATTCTGACCTTCACTGAGCATTGGCTTAAGTTCTTTTCTGGGAAGACCTGTCGGTACACAAAGTATGGTGAACTAAAGATCACAGCCAAAATCCAAACTCCCACACTGACCACACGAGCAGCACATAACGTCCGTCGTTTCCTGGTGAACACTGGACGGCAAATGCAAAGCGCTCGATCCACACTGATGACAGCCAGAAGAAAAACACTGCAGAACATGTTGGCGTACTTGAAGAAGCCAGTGAATTTACAGAGAAAGACCCCAAAAGGCCAGCGGTTAAAGAAAAGATCTCTGATGAGTGAAGTGACTCGTGTCAGACAGAAAATCAGGTCACTGGGATTCATGCGGAAGCCGGCAACCCAGATGACCACAGAGTTCCCAGTGGTGCCGAAGAGAATGATGATGGTGAGGAAAACAATGTTGACTTCTTTCATAATAGCTTCAGTGTCCACTATAGTGTTCTCATGGTGGTTTGAGACCTCAGAACGGGCATAATGGAGAACAGTTGTATTGGTGGTCATTCTACAACCAAGAGAGATAAAGCCATTAATGTTCCTTCAGGTTTTCTGTTTAACAATAGATCTGTTCATTCATGAAGTCAATTTGTAAGCCAACTAGGAAGACTGTTTTGCCACAGGAAGAGATATTCTGTATAAATATTTTCATTCAACATCAATATCAGTTTTTATAATTTTGCACAGAGGATGCACCATAATCTGTGTCAGACAAGAGAAAACCCACTGGCACTATATACAGTGGAAAAACTGTAATAGATCTAACTTTTTATTTAATTTTACTGGAAATTAAAATACTATTAAATGTACAGATTTTGGAGGTAAAGCAGTCATAATTTACAGAGAAAAAATGTAAACATTCCCACAATTCCTTGTGAGATACTTTACATTTGATATTATTTCGTTTAAATTATGTTTCTTAGTTTTTATCAATGATATACATTTGGGATTTATGTCACAATTATATACATGTGTTATGATTTATGTAATCATTTGTTATGATTTATTTAATCTTATGTTGTTTAATGAATGTTGAATTGCATTATTTTAGTTTAAAGTGTGTTATTATTTCTTAACTCAATTTGTGTAAAAGCTTGTGATGAACTCTAATTTGTATTATATGGTGGGTATTATATATTGTTATCATGCGGGTATGAAACCAATTTTATTAATTTAAATGGAATATGAGCATTGTATCAGTTAAAGAAATGTACTTTTTTTTTTTTTTTTTTTTTTAACCATAAGATTAAGTTCAGTCCTCTGAAACCTAAAATGTTGCTACTGTGTTTTTACAGTTCTGGCAACCACAGCTACAAACTACTTTTACTGTAAAGGTTTATTGTTTACAATGTACAGACATTTAGTATTGTTTTTGCTTGTCTTTAGTATTATGTATTTGTAAAAACAAAACTTAAAGCCTTTATAGTGCATTATAAAGTTTTTTTAATGCATTAATTATGCCTTGTAATGCACCTTATAATGCATTGTATGACCTCAGGAATAATCATAACCACAGTTATAATATATTATAATACATTGTTACACCTTTATAAAATATAATACATAAAAACACATGACAAACATTGGATACAATTATTATATATATTACTAAACGATATAATGCAATACAGTGTACATTATGAATACCTTTATACTGCATTATATAAAGTGAAGTGTTGCAGTTATTAAAAACTAGAGGCAGTAATGCAGAAAGAATTTGACACTTTCATAAAAAATATATATATACACCATATTGCATGGCCTAGAAAATAAATAAATAAACTATTACTATTAACTATTGATAATCTGGTGATGAGTTGATGTAGGTATTCTTACCTGTTCACAGCATAAAGCATTTTTACAAAACTGAAACACTGCTGATGTAATCCTTTGTGAATGGAAGTGTGTGTATTAGAGTAATATTTTGCTACACCAATAAATATATATATCAGTGGGTGGTTCTTTGAGATCACACCAGGGTGAGCTCATCTCTGTTTTTCACTAACTTTTCTGGTCATTAATAAGTATCTTCGCTGTAGACAAAGATGAGACAAGTAGGAAGGGGGAGGAGACATCTACAAGTGTATCTATATAGCTATCTGTCACGATTACTCTGTGTCTATGTTCATGGACTTTTATTTTTATATTCTTTTGCCTTGTATTGCCTGTGTTCAGTTCCTGCGTGCTTAGTTCTTCTTTCCTTGGTTGCCATGGTTATTCATTGTTTCATTGAACAGTGTCTCACCTGTTACTCATCATCCTGTGTATTTATACCCTCACTTATGCGTAACCTGATATTGCTGAGTTCAACATGTTCCTGGGTCAAAATTTTTGTTGATCCTGGAACAACATTCAAATCAACCAATCAGATTTCATGGACAAGTTTAGGCTTAAAATCATGAATTGGTGCTTCTACATTAGTGTTATTCATCTATCATTTCCCTCTGATTTTTGGGATAACTTTTGGGTAGGGTTAGGTTTAGGGGTAGGAATAGGGTTAAGATTAAATTTTCAGACTAGAATGTTGTTCCAGGATCAACAAAATGCGTTGACCCAGGAACGCATCTAACTCAGCAATATCAGGACATGCCACTTATCATCTTTGTCTTGTGTTGAAGTTCCATGCTGGTGATTGTCTCTGATGGTTCCTGATGTTTATTAAATGTGAGTTCATCGTTCTTCTGTGTCAAGCCTCTCTGTTTGGATTATCACGTCAAGCCAGCACGTGACAGAACACAAGACCATCAAAAAGAAAGGTATGGAAATTGTAGATGAAAGGAGCTGAGCCGAGGAGAAATTAAGCTCCATTTATCAGAATGGGTGCCCAATGGGGTATTTTGTGGAAGATTTCCTCACTTATAGCCATATTGTGTCCTGGAATGACATTACACTTATGGACTATTTTTGGAGTGGTTTGGACAATGATTTTAGTTGGCTGATGCCAGAGGGTGATTACTACTGGACCCTTGCACAGTAAATAGACTGTTTTTGAGTGGCTCATCATTTACTGTGGGAGATGCAAAAGAGGAACCCTGCAACCCCGCAGTAACCATCACTCCAGAGTCTTGTCACGTCATGGCCGCCACACCAGAGTCTCATCATGTCATGTTGAATGTCTAGTGTTTGAATGTTGTATTGCCTGTAATAAATATTGCAATAAAAACAAAACAAAGCACACCTCAATATCAGTTAATTTCCTCCTCTCATTACTCCTCTCTCATACGGTGTAAGCGGTTTCCCTCCCTCAGGTGTGAGCAGCTCCCCGGCGGCATGCAGAGCACAGAACATATGTTTCCCACTCTGTTTGAAATCAACAGTGGTTCCCTGTCTCTGGTGGTGAGCTGCCTCGAGTTCAGCATGAGCCATTGCAGCCACTTTTGCGATTCACGGATATGTGTCATGCACTGCCGGAAGTGTCAGATTGGGTGGTGAATACAATAGAGAAAGGCTATATGCTTCAGTTTGCATGCAGACCACCCCCCTTCGGCAGGGTGGTGACGTCAGCGGTGTCAGACCAGAAGGCCTCGGTGCTGTAGATGGAAATCCAATCGCTCCTTGCCAAACGGGCGATAGAGGGGGTACCCCCGAGCTGAGGAAGAGAGGCTTTAACAGTCAGTGAAACAGATACTTGACCATGTTCAGGCCAGGGATTGGTTCATGCCTTTGAAGGCATGATTTATCAGTTCAAAGTCCTACCCATTGGGTTAGCTTTGGCCCCTTGCACTTTCACAAAGTGCTTGAAAGCAACTTTGCCACTCAGTCTGAGAGGGGATATTCGCATTCTGAATTACTTGGACGGTTGGTTAATCATGGCCTATTCTCAGGATGTTCCAGCAGTGGTTTCCAGAGCTCATGAATGCCAGGTGTGTTGCAATGGGTGGTGAATACTATAGCGGAGGCTAGAACTCCTTCTATTAGTTGCCTCAATGCTCATAAAATAGGCAGTATTTGTGGCTTAGTGCGAAGCGCAGAATAAAGATCCACTGGTTTGCCCATTTGCCCTGTGTCAGTCATAGTGTTGTTTTTACAGGACCGCTTGGACAGCGGGTGCATGCCTTCAGCACTCAAGGTGTACTTTATGCATCTAGAAATCTTTTTTTTTGCACTGCATGTGTTATCTGTGCAAGGTCATTTGAGGTAGGTAGCTATTATCTGCCCATATATGCCTTGGCTACACCACCTACTTAGCAAGAGGTGGTTTCAACTAGGTTGTATGCCTGGAAATAGCATTCCTATGCATGCGTTCCGCACTGTAAACCCGGATATGTAGAATCTACTTAAAAAAACCGAGGTAACTCGTTGCCTTAAAATTTTTAAGTAATGAAGCATTAGTTGAATAAGTGAAGTGGACTACGTTCAATGTACTTAAGCCCATAATGGAATGGAATAGAACATTTAAGTTGAATTTACTTTAAAAATTTGAGGAAACTGGTTGCCCTAAAAAAAAATTAAGTACTGTTAACTTAATAATTCGAGTTCATTTAACTTAAAATGTTTTGTAATATTAATTACTTATTTAGTTATTACACCTAGTATATTTAAGTTCAATGTACTAAGCAAGTTAACTTGCCACCAATCAAAATTCATCCATGCCTCCCATCATGCATTGCTGCGTGAATAAATTATGAGCTGAATTGTCTTAGTAATTTTCTTTATTCTCACTATTTAAATTTTGCTGTTTTTCTGACTTTTTAGTAGTTTGTTTTCTAATGTTCAGAGTTGATCTGTTTATCAGAATATGTTGCTTGTCACCATTGTTGAGATTCATACGCTGATTCTTGATGTCTTTTTTGTGTGTGATAAGGACAACTTTAAAAAAAAAATAAAAAAATTGTGTTGTAAAAGTTGATCTTCCGCTGTAGATTCACAGTGCTGCTGTAATCAATAATGTAAATCTAACTCAGAGATTGGACTCTAAATGAGTTCAGTGATTCAGATCAAATAATGATTATGTGAAAACATAATCAACACCACCTGATCATCTTTTAACTTTGCTTGTCTGGTTGGTTTTAATGCAGTTAAAACTGCCCAAACAAAATTTAATATTAAAAAGTCAAGGGTCAAGAGCTCATCTAAAACAAACCCTGACCTCGATGATGGTAACTTAAAAATTGTGATTTTCTCCTTTAGTGAAAAACTATAAAAAGGTAAATGTTTGGAAAAAATGTCTGTAGAACACCAAAACAAATGTTCCAACTGCTCATCAACAGATCCTTGAATTCACACACACCACGACAAAATGGCGTCATTACCTGCCGCAAACCAGTGTGTAGCAGGTGTGGTCAGGAGAAAAACTTCATAATTTAAGTGCATTTAACTTACATTTATTAACACATTCAAATACACCCACAAATTAGTAGAATATACGTATATTTTATAAGTAATGCAACCAAACTTAAATATTTTAAGTATATTGTAATTATATTTTTAAGTAAATATAAAATCCGGGCTAAGAGTGCGGCGCTGCCATTCTGTGAGTGGTATTTCAGACCATTACTCTATTATAAGGTGGCTAACGGGCTTTTGCACAATGTAGTTCTAGGAACTTAGTTCTAGGAACTAGCCACCAGGGTGGTTCCCCGAGCACTAATAGTTCCCGCCATTTTCCTGGTTGCATTTACACCACCAGTAGGAACTATGAAGTGATGTAAGCTGTGTTTGTTGTTGCAACTGTTATTTTGACGGCGCGCTGGACATTTATTGTGACAGCGCGGGGAATGCCAGAGCCTGAGCACACAGCGCTCACATTCTCCATCTTCATTAGTTTACAATTTGTTTAACAACCTAATATGTTATTAGATAGAACTGTTATACAAAGAAAGCCAATATTTGAAAAAATAATAGCGTTTGCCATTTTTGGTTGATGTCCAATGTCACAAGCTGAGCAAAAAATACATAATCATGTTTCGCTTTGTCCTCTCAAAGTTGCATTGGATTTTTTCCTTAACTCGAGGGGTCCATCTATCACTGTTTTCCATGTTCGTAGAGTTAGTTTGTGGAGTAAATATAGGCTATAAACTGTGTGTACACGGCTTTTTTAAAAATGGCGAGTGCCTGTGTTTCGTGTGCGTTTGGACAATCAACATACACTATGTCACTGGTAGATCTTATAGTGCTGGTTTAGACCCTACTCTGAAGTACGAGCTAATTTAGTTCCCCCAAAAGGAGTTCCTATAACTAAAATCATTCCTAGTTCCTGCAGTGTGAACACGGCAAAATCCGGGTACTTCCGCAAATGGTTCTGGTTCCTCCAGTGCGAAAGCACCTAATGACAGCATGTGTTGGCAAGACAGATATGTATAGGCTACACATCATTGAAAACACTAAAGGAATGAATACGAACACATGAAAAATACGATTGTTATGATATGCACGCGCAGCGGGCATATGATCGGTTTCAGCGCAGAGCTCCACGATGAGTTTAACAACACTAGCCAGGTGGATTATAGAGCATAAAGTATCCATGTTTAAAGTTTTTATAGACGTATTTCACACATTCTCCTGCACCAAACAGGAACCAGCACGGTGTATGCACACATATTTCATCAAGTCTTCTTCAAATGAAATATATGTGCAAACTGGACACTGATACACGATTATTCTGATGAACAAAAGACTTAGAGAATGGACAAAATTAAACTATGTGTCATTTATCATGAGACTGTAGTGCTCATAAACGTAATGAAAGTATTATTAGCTCTTTTAAATATTCTTTCACATTTCTCTCTTGCTTGGGAGTTTGTTGTCATTTTTCTCCATGCTCATATTCATTATTCTGTAAAATGATGTGTTGTATGTCTCTGTTTCATTTGTTGTTCTCTCCCCTGTTCCCCCCCTCTACACTCCCACTTTTCCAGAGCTTTACACGCCCATTTTTACAGACTTTTTCCAGCTCAGAGGTGTGAACGACCAGGCTAAAACGGGGGTTTCATGTCCCTTAACTTAAACACACAGTGGACTGTTTATTCTCATGTTTAGTTGTCACTGATGGCTTTTATGCAACTATTCTGACTCTGCTATGTTCTGTTTTATGCCAGTGATGCTGTCATTTATTCCTTGGGTACTGTTGTATAGCGCCAGCGATGCTGCTGCTTTCATTCTATGTGTCTGCTTAAAGCAATGCTTCAGACTTACACAAGTTTATATTGGCATGCTACTGATTGGCAGGTATCGAGAGTGCCAGTGTTGTGCTGAATTCCTATCCCGACAAATTATTACCCCCCTAGTATTGGTAGGTTTAGGATTAGGTGTGGGGGAGGGGTTAGGATTGGGGGTGGGTTTAGGATTAGGCAATCAGACAGCAACTTCCACGAGGGAGGTAATAATTTGGCAGGGAGTCAAAATTCGGCACAACACCAGTGCCGCCCCAAGCTCTCTCCAGCTACATCGCTCTAGTGGTTTCACCTAGGTTCGCTAGTCGGTTTGCGACATACTGGTTTCAGGCCCAGTTGCCAGTGGGAGTATTTTGGCCAATGGGAGTAAGTTGCCGTGTTTCAGTCTCCAGAGTCTTATAGATGCGATTCTGCAAGTGTATAATGCCTAGTAATTTAAAATCTGTTCAAATTTTAAAAGTTTTATACAATAGCCTATTTAACAGAAATGTCTTCAAATGACATTTTTGTTCACATCATTATTTTGCAATATTGCTCAACATTCAATGTTGCAGTATCACTACAATTAGTTTTATTTCATTGTGTTCAGCCATGCTATGAGGACTTATAAATGTTAAGGGTTTTCAATGCACCATAACATACATTTTGTGTCCTTTTTTCATAGGCATGCATTTATTGCACAGGTAAATATTACAGAAATAAAAGAAACCGAATTATAAATAAACTCAGAATGACCCCAATCTTCATGCAGACATGGTCTAAAATTGTGTCCTTTTTCACATGTTAGACCCTTAATAATTTCCTCTTTCTCTTCCTACCTCAGGTAGTCTTATCTACATTATCTTAATAACTAACAAACATAGACATAGGCTAACATAAGCAATAATTAAAATGAACTGTTGCATAAATTCAAAGATTATAATACATTACATTATCTTAAATTAATTTTAATTTTACAATATTTCATATAGGCTTCAACTACTGATTAAAGAAGACCAGAAACTGAGGAACATTCATTTTTCATTCTGTAAGATATTTATGAAAAAACCTGACAAATGAACAAGAAAAAGAGTGTAAAAACTCTTAAACTTTAGTGACACACTGAGTCTTTGGAATGGAACTACAGCTTTCTTCCCCAGTGCCCCGCTGGGACAGGGTTTGACCTTCCTCCATAAGAGCTCTGTGAAAGATCCCAGACAGACTTTGGTTGCAGCATCGACTAACATCCAGTCCCATGCAGAAGTACAGTACCGGATTAATGCAGCTGTTGAAATAGGCTAAGTTTGAAGCCATACTCCATCCTACTTTCACCACCTTGTTGTCTTCATTCACCAATTTGACCAATCCTAGAAAGTGGTAGGGGGCCCAGCATAAGAAAAAGGCACAGACCAGTACAGCAAGAATCCGAAGAGGCCTCGATTTGCCAGAGAGCCGCGTTCTGCGTATCCTAACAGCAGCTAGTATGTAACAGATAAGGATGACCATGAAGGGCAACAGGAATCCACAGATGAAACGAATGCAGTAATAGACATACTTGGCTGAATTGCCACCTGCTTCTGCTGCTCCTTTTTGCTGTAAATGAAAAAAAAGATGACATTAATTTATTTACTAAATATAATCATATATATAATAATGCATATGCATGATTTTGTGCAGCCATTCTGACCTTCAGTGAGCACTGGCTCAAGTTATTCTTGCCAGGGAAGACCTGCCGGTACACAAAGTATGGTGAACTAAAGATCAACGCCACGATCCAAACTCCCACACTGACCACACGAGCGGCAAATAATGTCCGTCGTTTCCTGGTGAACACTGGGCACCAGACGCAGAGCACTCGATCCACACTGATGACAGCCAGAAGAAAAACACTGCAGAACATGTTGGCATACTTGAAGAAGCCATTGAACTTGCAGAGAAAGACCCCAAAAGGCCAGTGGTTAAAGAAAAGGCTTGAGATTACTGAGAGGACTCGTGTTAGGCAAAAAATCAAATCAGCTACTGCGAGGTTGACCAACCACACATTAGTAATGTTGGGCTTCATGCGGAAGCCAGCAACCCAGATGACCACAGAGTTCCCAGTGGTGCCAAAGAGAATGATGATGGTGAGAAAGACAATGCTGACCTCATTCATGATGACTTCGATGTCCACTGTAGTGTTCTCATGGTGGTTTGAGACCTCAGAGTGGGTGTGGAGGAGAAGAGTCATTCTACAAGCAAGTCAAGATATATCAGAAATGCTTCTTTAGTTTAAACAATAGATCTGTCTTGATACTTCTAAGACAACTTGTAAGACTAATTTGGCAATTTATAAAATGCTCGAAGAGATAAAATTTTCATAAATTTGTAAGATGCAACCATGATATGCATCAGGCGGTAGAAAATCACTTTGCAGTCTAATGTGCTTTTAAGAGCACTAGTTACACAAATTTGTGGTTACTTAACAGCGATAACAAGGGATGCACCAATGTATCAGCCAAATAATTGTCTTGGTCGATTGTTTAAAAACAGCTGATGATCTGGGTCGATTAACACAAAACTATCGGAACTGTCAGTAGGCTATCGTTATCTGTTTTGGCAGAGATAATTCTAAATAATCGGATATTGGTATATTGCCACAGAAATGTTATATCGGTGCATCACTAATAACAAGGTCAGTTATAGATTTTAAATTACTCAGTGTATAAATCATACTTACTTTATCCCAGTGTTGTTGTAAACAAAAGTGTTGCCCTGCTTCAGATATGATAGCTGTAATAAAACGGGAAGCTGTAGAGTAAAATATTGCAGAAAATACAAAATGGGCCAATACAATTAACTTGACAATGTAAAAAAACAAACAAACAAACATTTATTGCATTGTCTGGATACCAAAGTAGTAGTAGTAGTAATAATACAAAAAACTTGTTGGTTCAAAATGAGGACAGAAATATAGATAATCTTGTTAGGAATTGATGTGGATTTTCTTACCTGTACACATCAGCGTTTTCACAAATCAGGCCAAACCATTAATCTTGAGTGAAATAACGCCGAAAGAACAGCTGTGCCATTTTAAAATTAAAATGCCATTTTGCTATGCTGATAAATAAATATGTGGCTAGTTCATTGGCATCACTTGCAGTTGCTCTCTTCTCCCTTTTCAATGTAGCCTAATTGATCAGTCCATTCGTGTGTTTTCACTGAAGACATATAAGAGAAAGGCGAAAAGGGGGAGGAGACTTACACAAACAGAAAAAGAACTTTGGGTTTTTTTTTTACGTAAAGTGGCACATTCATGTATTATTCATGTTTATATTGCATATTTAAGTATGGTACTTAGCCTACACAAAGACACAACAAAGATTTAACAACAAGGTAGTCCACCAATAATTGTTTAACATAAAATATTTTTGTGGGGAAAACAAAATACTATTAATTCAATCAAAGCTAACGTTAAATAAAAAAAGCTTATGTTCAGCTAAAGGTTTCATTTTACCTCCCACATAAAAAGAAAGGCTTTTAAAGAAAACTTGTTGGCTACAGCTATGCACACAGTAATGATTGTTGTAATTAATTTTCAATGTAAGTAACATAATGGGCCCTATTTTAACGATCTAAGTGCATGGTCTGAAGCGCATGGTGCAGGTGAACTTGGGACATGTCCGAATCCCCTTTTGCTAGTTTAATGACGGAAAAAAACAGTTGGTACGTCAGGCTCATGGTCCAAAAGGGTTGCACCAATCTCTTAATGAGTAATGGGTGTGTTTTGGGCGTAACGTGCAATAAACCAATCAGAGTCTCATCTCCAATTCCCTTTAAAAGCCAGTTGTGCTTGCACAGTGGTGGATTCACTATTGTCAGACAATGTCTGGTTGTAGTAATGAGTGCACAACAAAGGAGATAATAAAAACAGTCTTTAATAAATCCAAACAAGGCACACTTAGGAGTATCATCAGGAAATATAACACAACCACAATATAATGAAGATGATACGGAACCATGAACCAAGGAAACTAAGGTCTTAAATACAAGGCAGAGCTAGTGAACTGAACAGAAACAGGTACATGATTAATTAGAAACTATGGAAACTAAAAAGGAAAGGGAACACAGGCAAACAGGTACAGGAAAAACAGAACACAATGAGAAGAAAACAAAACATAATCGTTACAGTAGCACCCGCCTCCTGGAAGGCACGTCCTCACACAAATGTGTGTCCAAACTGAAGAAGGAGGGAGGGCGGTGGCTCTGGAGGAGGATAAAGAGCAGACTGAGGAAGACACCATGGAGACAACAACCAGAAGAACCAGGGAGGAGAAGAGGGTGGGAGGAGCCAGGTCGCAGAAGGATGATTCAAAGCCCAGCCAGGATGAAGGCCCATGGTGGAACTGATGAGAGGAGCCAGGGTGAAGTCAGATGTCCGAACACAAATGGTAGAGCCAGGAGAGTAGGAGACCCAGGTGGAGCTGAGGAGCCATAGAGACCGGGCAACACCAATGGTGTCTGAGGTAGAGCCAGGGTGCCTGAGGACTGAGACAGAGCCGGTGGAACTGAGGACCAAGGCAGAGCTGGAGGGAACGTGGAGCTAAAGGGGTGGAGGGATAAAGCGCAGCTGAAGACCCGCAAGTCCATGGTGCAGGCGGAGGGACAACTGACCAAGGCGAAGCCGGAGGGACAACGGAGCCTGGTGGAGCTGTAAGGAAGATGGTCCCAGGTGGAGCCGAGGGAGGGAGGAGCCAAGGTGGAGTCGACCGGTCGACGAGCCGAGGTGGAGTGATGGGCTCTGTGGCTGGAGGTGGAGTCAGGGCATCCCCTTGTCAAGGCAGAGCTGGAGACCAGAAGATCTGAGGTAGATTCACACAGCAGAGGGGGAGCTGAGGGACTGAAGGGAACCAGCTGAGGCAGGGCTGGAAGACTGCCATGCTTTTGTAGAGGGGGTGGGAGAGGGAGGCTGGTTGGGATCATTGGAGACGCAGGAGACTTGGAGCTGGGCAGGACCAGCAGAGGTGCAGGAGACTTGGAGCAACACCGGGCAGGCATGCAACAATCCAAACAAGGGACACTTAGGAGTAGCCTATCTTCAGGAGATATAACACAACCACAAGAACCATGAACTGAGGAAACTAAGGTCTTGGGCTACGTTTACATGTCAACGATGTACTAAAAATGGAAAAGTTTTTCCTTCGCATTTTTTGCATACAGACAACAACGTTGTCAAAACAATCCCCGTTCACATGGATCCACGAAAATGACTAAAATTATGCATGCCAGGCCACTGAGGCCAGTTGGTCACTTTGTAAAGAAAAACTATGCACCTATTAGTGGGTACCGAAGACGTCACTTCCACTATGCTAGCCGCCATTTTTGTGTCAAAATGAGGCGAATGCACAAGTGAAGCTTGAACTAAGTTTTGTGCTAATCCGAATGTTTAACTCCTGTAGTAGAAGTGCTCTTCCCACAAAAGAACAACTAAACACATTGAATTCGCAATGTTTTATAACAATAGTGTTCTCATTATAATGTTATGTAAATGACAATCCCAGTAATTATTTATGCATTGCTGTTTGGCTGCCAGTGGTCCCTTCTGATTGAAGCCAACCAGAACAAAATTGTAACTGTTGTTACAGCACAACATATCCTAGGCATATTGTAACCTTGTTGTGAACCTTCTGGGAGTGTTTCATTGATCTTCTTCTGGTAGTTGTGGCTGCTGTGACCATAGACTGAAACAGAAATGGCGGGGATAAATCTCACATGGTCCCAATGAATACACTGTTTACACAGAGACAATAACATTTTCAAAAACTTGAACTTTGAAATGCATTTTCAAACTTTTGTACACAGTAAACTGATTCACGAGCTAGGGAGCTGATTGAGACGCACCCTGAGTGAACTGAGAGAGGAATGCTAGGACGAATCTCTAAAATAAATGCTTCATTGTGCTGACAACTAGTGAAGTTTACTAGGTTATTGCAGAGAAATCATATTCAATATCAATCCATCTCATTTCGGTGGTTATGCAAATTATTTATTATTTAATTATTAAAATAATATTATTAATTATTGTTATTTTTTCGAAAAGTATTTCATATTATAATACAGGTTCTGTGAAATTATTCTCAACTTCAGTTCTGATCAGTGTAGTAGCTATAATTTTGGCTAACACATCATTGTTTTGCAGTATTGCTTTTCTTCACATCATTTTGCAGTATTGCACAACCTTTAATGTTGCAGTGTCAGTGTAGATGTTAGTTGATTTATATCAGTGTGCTCACGCATGCTATGAGGACCTAAAAGGTCAAGTTTGTTCTTTGTTTGTTCTTTGTTTGTTCTTTGCTTTTTCTGATGGAGAGAAATTGCATCAGAAGCTTATTTACACTGTGCATTTATTGCAATAGTAAATATTACAGAAATAAAAATGAGCTCACATTAACCCCCGTTTTCATATAAACCTGATCAAAAATGGTTCCTTCCCTTATATTAGGCCACAAATAATTTCCGCTTTCTCTTCCTGCCTCAGGTGGGCTTATCTATGTCATCCCGATAATTAACAAACATACACATGTAGACAAACATAACCGATCATAAAAATGTACAATTATTGCATAAACATTTGTATAACAATAATTACACATATTGCAATATGATCTTATTTTCACTATTTTGCAATATATTTCATATAGGCTCCAACTACTGATGAAAGCTAACCAGAAGACCAGACACTGAGGTATGTTAATTTTTTAATGTGTCAGATACTAATAAAAATTAATACAAATTCTTATAGACCTGACAAATAAACAAGAAAAAGAAAGTTAAATCTCTTAAACTTTAGTGACACACACAGTCTTTGGAATGGAACTACAGCTGTCTTCCCCAGTGCTCCGCTGGGACAGGGATTGGCCTTCCTCCGTAAGAGCTCTGTGAAAAATCCCAGACAAACTTTGGTTGCAGCATCGACTAAAATCCAGTCCCATGCAGAAGTACAGCACCGGGTTAATGCAGCTGTTGAAATAAGCTAAGTTTGAAGCCATACTCCATCCTACTTTTACCACCTTGTTGTCTTTATTCACCAATTTGACCAGTCCTAGAAAGTGGTAGGGGGCCCAGCATAAGAAAAAACCACAGACCAGTACAGCAAGAATCCGAAGAAGCCTCGATTTGCCAGAGAGCCGCGTTCTGCGTATCCCAACAGCAGCTAGTATGTAACAGATAAGGATGACCAAGAAGGGCAACAAGAATCCACAGATGAAACGAATGAAGTAATAGACATACTTGGCTGAACTTCCAACTGCATCTGCTGCTCCTTTATCCTGTAAATGAATTCATAAATATATATTCATACTTATTAAATATGATTTTTATGCAAGGTAGTACATGCTGTAATTTACATAGCCATTCTGACCTTCAGTGTGCAGTGACTCAAGTTATTCTTGCCAGGGAAGACCTGCCGGTACACAAAGTACGGTGAACTTAAGATCACCGCCACGATCCAAACTCCCACGCTGACCACACGAGCAGCACATAACGTCCGTCGTCTCCTGGCGAACAATGGGCACCAGACACACAGTGCTCGATCCACACTGATGACAGCCAGAAGAAAAACACTGCAGAACATGTTGGCGTACTTGAAGAAGCCATTGAACTTGCAGAGAAAGACCCCAAAAGGCCAGTGGTCATAGAAAAGTTTTTTGAGGAGTGAAGTGACTCGTGTCAGGCAGAAGATCAGGTCAGCTACAGCCAGATTGACCAACCAAACATTAGTGACGTTGGGCTTCATGCGGAAGCCGGCCACCCAGATGACCACAGAGTTCCCGGTGGTGCCAAGGAGGACGATGATGGCGTAGATGACAATGTCCACTGTTGTTTTTGAGTCGGAGTGAATGGATAGAGTTGTGTTTGAGGTCATTCTACAAGCAAGACAGATAAATCCTTAAAAGGTGCTTTTTCAGTTTTTCTTCTGAAGGTTTACAGGCAACCTACATATGCTTATGCACTCATCTTTGATCTGCCCACGCACTCTGTACAACTTAAGCCTGTGGTTGCCATGCAAGTCTTACAAGCTTCAACACACAGATAGATAAACATGATGAGAGTTGTCTGGCAACCAAGAGGGTCTAGTTTATTAAACTGATAACGTTTACTTAGAAGTCATAATAGGAGCATTGTTTTCAGCTATAGATTTCGAATTTCCCTGCTAAATTATGGGAAACCACTACAACTTATTTAACTGTTCTGCTCCATTTACATTTAGGATTTCATTCACACCTTATTCACACTTTAATAAATGTATGTTATATATATAATATATATAGTGCCACTTAAGTTTGTGAACCCCTTGCAGAATCTGTGAAAATGTGAAAAATTTTAACAAAATAAGAGAGATCATACAAAATGCATGTTATTTTTATTTAGCATTTTCCTGAGTAAGATATTTGACATAAAAGATGTTTACATATAATTCACAAGACAAAAAAATAGCTGAATTTATTAAAATGACCCCATTCAAAAGTTTGTGAACCATTGATTCTGAATTCTCTGTGTTTACCTGGATGACCTAAGACTGTTGTTTTTTTTGTTTGTTTGTTTTGTGATGGTTGTTCATGAGTCTCTTGTTTGTCCTGAATAGTTAAACTGAGCTCTGTTGTTTAAATTCCTCCCAGGTCCTAAAGATTGTTTGACTTTCCAGCATCTTTTTCATATTTGAACCCTTTCCAGCAGTGACTGTTTGATTCTCAGATCCATCTTTTCACACTGAGGACAATTGAGGGACTCAAACAAAACTATTAAAAAAGGTTCAAACATTCACTGATGCTCCAGAAGGAAACACAATGCATTAAGAGCCGGGGGGTGAAAACTTTTGAACAGAATGAAGAAGTCCAAATTTTTCTTATTTTGTTTAAATATACATTTTTTTCATTTAGTACTGCCCTTCAGAAGCAACAGAAGATACTTACATGTTTCCCAGAAGACAGATTAAGTAAAAATGTACCTTGATCTTCGAATTCAAAAAGTTTTCACCCCCCGGGTCTTAATGCATCGTATTTTCTTCTGGAGCATCAGTGAATGTTTGAACCTTTTTTAATAGTTGTGTTTGAGTCTCTCAATTGTCCTCAGTGTAAAAAGATTGATCTCAAAATCATACAGTCACTGCTGGAAAGGGTTCAAATATGCAAAAAATGATTGAAAACTGAAGAATCTGCAGGACCTGGAGGATTTTTCTGAAGAATGCTGGGCAGTTTAACTGTTCAGGACAAACAAGGGACTCATGAACAACAGTCACAAAAAAACAGTGGTAGGTCATCCAGGTAACCACACACAAGAATCAATGGTTCACAAACTTTTGAACTGGGTCATTTTAATAAATTCAGCTATTTTTTTGTCTTGTGAATTATATGTAAACATCTTTTATGTAAAATATCTTACGCAGGACAGTACGAAATAAAAAAATAACATGCATTTTGTATAATTTTGTAAAATTTTCACAGATTCACAGAAGTGGCAATGTATACACACACACACTTACATGTTTCCCAGAAGACAGATTAACCTTGATCTTCGAATTCAAAACGTTTTCACCCCCCTAGTTACACAACTAGTTACACACCAGTTTCAAGCAAAAAAGTTTCAAAAAGTTTGTCCTTTATCATATATTGTAAAATGGTACTTCTTTCAAAAATAGGAACTTAATCTGGTGATGAATTTCTCTGTTCTTACCTTTTTTTTTTTTTGCACTAACCAGCCCAAACTGTTGGTCTCAGGATAAACAGCATTCCATAATTCTTTGTGAATATGTTCAGCATAGACTATGTTTGAGTATTAAATAGTCATTGTACCACCAGTGTGCAGATAAATATACAAGCAACTTCAGTGACATCTCAACTTCAATGATGCATTTTCACCGCATCTTTTGCCCAGTCATTCTAAAACGTGCAATCTGACAACAGCCCCAGACAGGAAGAGGGTGGAGATGTGCAAATTTTGTCTACAAACAGATCAAATTCTATTCTGCTTTAGATTTCACATTACTCCACAAAGCCATTTAAATAGCTAAAGTGTGTGCTAAAGGCTATTCAAGAACATAAACAATGCATTGCCACACTGTGTGTATGAGACTAACTCAGGAATTTTTATTATATTTAATATCAAGTGCATAAATTATTAACAATTTGAGTAACTACCAGATTCAAACTCTGCTTTCGCGCTTTGACTGGTGCAGAGCCCGAGACGGATGCGTTCTGTGCTTGTCATTTATCACAACTACTAAGTGTTTTCAACCACATAATGTTCATTTTAGGTTTCAGACATTTAAATACACGCAAGCTCTTGTAAAATAATACATGCAGAGTTTGTAAAATACACACTGATGTCTATGGAAGCAGCAATAACAATCCATTCAAATATAATTTGTCAAAGTTTTTTATTCATATCAGATACACATAGTGTAAGTAACTATAAAGTTTACTCTATTCTTCTCCCAGTTCACCGGCTACTTATATGTATTTCGGGAGAAACTGATGAATTCACGTGCTGTAAATCTGACTGACAAACTAAGATGGCGGTGCCCATCTCGCATTATAGATCAAGATCAAGATAATTTATAAAGGTTTTTAAACTACAAAACACAATCACATGTATTTGAGAATTGGAATATCAGATAGCTGATGACAAGCTAAGCAAGTTTGTGAACATTTCTAATAAAAAAAGGTGGTGGATCCAAAATGCTCAATATTCATATTCATGCATTTTATTCATATTTCATGTTAATCATGTAATCATTTGTGGCTTACGATTTATCAATATTATCTTTGATTTCATATAATCATGTAATCCTACCCTATGGTTATTTTTTATTATATTTTCATCTTCTCAAGGTATTATTGTTTCAGAGTATGCTTGCTATAGTGTTCCAATGTGACAAGTTATGTTGACAAGTTTGTGATTAGATATTGGACGCCTGCCAAGTACAGCAGAAGCGATGATGTTTTCAGAATTTGTTGCTCACTTGAACTTGATGTACCTTTCTATCAAAATATGTCTGTTTCCATCTCTGCAGACATGAGATAAAGCAAGATCTGCAATATTCTCTTAAATATGTCAAAACATCACCTTCTGTAGGCTATCTGTTTTCATCTATCTTTGACATTTGATCAGTCACTCTGACCTAGCCGTTACACCAACATTATGGATAAGTCCGTTTGACCTTTTCTTATTAGACGAAAATATAAGTTTAAGGGGGTGTAAGTTTCCTGCATATATGGTCGTTGCTCTTATTTTGCTCTTCACATTTTACTTTCTACTTTTTGCCTCTCCTTCTGCTTCTACTCTTTCTGCTTCTGCTTCATCTTTTCTACCTCTCATTTCGTTCTGCAAATAATTTTGTTACTACTTTCTCTATACTCTGATCTTCACTCTTCATCTGTAAGACACAATACTCTGGATTTTATGATAAACTATTATTTACTTGATTAATTTGTTTGTCTCTATAATTTTTACTTAATGTATTATTCCTTATTCAAATTTGGGGTCAGCTAGAATATTTTAAACTTGGGCATGAAAGGGTTAATAGAATTAACAGAACTGCAGAAAAACAGCAAACCAACACAAATACAAAGTTAACAAGTAAACCATGAAATTGTCAAATTAAGTAAAGACATAGGCCTACATAACATTAAAAAATAATAAATCTAAGACACAAAGCAGTATATAATAAAACAACAACCATCAGAGGCCAATTCTCCACACCATAAACAGACAAACACATCTTAACAGCAAATACATACACTCTCCGCTCTCAGAGGCAGAAGTCTGCATACTCATCCTTTCTGATCACCCTACTACCTGTCAGCTTGATCCTATTCCCAGTCTATCTGGATCTATCTGCTGCTTTTGACCCAATTAACCACCAGATCCACCTGTCAACCCTCATGACAAAGGGCATCTCAGGAACCGCGCTCCAGTGGTTCAAGTCTTACCTCAGGTAGGTCCTTCAGGGTGTCTGAGTCACAACATCTAGCTACTGGGGTTCCTCAGGGCTCAGTCCTTTGAGCACTTCTCTTCTCCATGTACATGACATCACTAGGATCTGTCATTCAAAAACATGGCTTTTCCTATCACTGCTATCCAGGCACACAACTCTACCTCTTATTCCAGCTGGATGATCCAACGCAACTCACTCGCAACTCAACCTGTCTGACAGACATTTCTTCTCTGGATGAATGACCATCACCTGCTACTCAACCTTGCCAAGACAGAACTGCTTGTGGTTTGGCCAACCCAACACCAACATTCAGCTAGGCTCATCAACCATAACTCCTTCTAGGACAGCCAGGAATCTTGTGCTGTGTCCCAATTCGCATACTATCCGTCCTAAATAGTATTCGAAAAAAGAATTAGTATGTCCCAAATCGTAGTATGTTGAAATGAGTATTCCAAAGATACCCGGATGGTCTACTTTTTCCGGTTAGAATTCAAAGTGCAGATCCGTGCACACTTCTAACGGCTAATATTGCCCATAACACATTGCGCTGTGGACGAGGATTCGATTAGAACTACAAATACGAATAAAAAGTGTTTAAAAAAAAAACTACAAACATGACGGATGTGAGAGACCGACGGTTAAGCAGAGCGGTTAAGATAAAGGTGCTTGAATGATTAATAACAAAGTCCCTTTAAAGCAGAACTAAGCAAGATTTGCGAAGCTCCCCCTACAGTTTCCTTCAGTGAATGACACTGTCATAAATACTCCAAGCGCAGCTCTGGACTACAACGACTACAATACTCACCAGCGCAGTAGTTTTGCAAATACAGTACAAGAAAGAGGAGGTGGGTAATTTGCAAATACAGTACACTCGATGGAGGTGGGTCATTTTCTAAATTGTCTTATAAAGACATAAAATATACATTGTTTTTGAATTGCCGTAAAGCATTTTGTCACTCTCGCGTGAACGTGAACATGAGGCGAGATTGTGTCGGGTCGCTGCAGCTCAAGTTGCAAGTGCTGTATTCTGGCGTAGACGTGCCAGATGGGGTTAGTGCTCGCCTCAAACACACCACTACAAGTCAATTAACCATCGTAAGGGCTTAGAAAACTATTTATGAAGGTAAAAAAAGTTACTTAGTTCTGCTTTAAGACAAGTCATTTCACTCGGCGGCCATCTTTGAAACGCCTCTCGGGCATCCTGGGCATCATGCCCTATCTCTTTGAATGGGGAAACATCAAATTCTCCAAAACTGTTCGCCAACCTTACGATTACACATTTCATATTTGAAATCACCAATGAAATCTGACAACAGCTGTCTCATAAATGTTTTATCCAAACGCTCGAATCATGACAAAAAACTGTATTTTTTAGGCTGGATCAAGCTAATGCGCATGCGCAGACCTAAATGCGCGTCTCTTCTGCCATGTTTCAGAGGCGCGAGTCTGACTGTTTCTATCCATGGGTTTCAAAGACGTCACTTCCGCTATGCCCGCCGCCATATTTGTGACCGGTCAGAGCTGCGCGCTCTGTTTAAGTCTATGGTGACAGCAGCTACAACTACCAGAGGAAGGCCAACAAAACACTCTCAGAAGGTTCACAACAAATTTACAATATGTCTGGGATATGTGGTGCTGTTAGCCGTTTCAACAGTCGTCAGAACTGCAAATTTATTTGATCCCAAAGGAGTTAGATCGGCAGAATTATTGGTTTCATTCAGAAAGGACCATACCACTGGCAGCCAAACAGCAATGCACAACATTAATAACTGCTGGGACTGTCATTTACATAAGATTATAATTGTATACAATATTGTATTAAAATATTGTGAATTCTAGTTGCTGTGTTTCGGCGTGTTATTACAGGATGAACAAATTCACGACACGAGCTGCCTACATTACTTAGTTCAAGTACATGCGTGCATGATTTTGTGCAAATATAAGTTGTAATTTTATGTCTATCTTGTATAAATATATATGAATTACCTTATATAGGATGTGTTCCGTTGAGTTAATTAACTTTGTTTACGGGTTTTTATTCTCTTCAGCTTCAGCGTGCACAGCTCAAACAGCAATGATTAAGTCATTAAAATGTTTACAGTAATATTAAAATTTTCATATTTTTTTTTTTAAATGATACATTATTTTTAATAACTAGCTCTTATATTGTTCTTGTATTATATTCAGCAACACATGGTTTGATTAATAAGGATCACGAACAATAACAGATTTTTTTCTCAAGTCATCTCATTTTGATAGTATTATTTGAGCTGCGCGCGCTGAATGAACATCCGTAAAATGAAGCGCTTTAAGTTAATTAACTCAAAGGAACACATCCTATATAGGGCAATTCATATATATTTATACAAGATAGACATAAAATTACAACTTATATTTGCACAAAATCATGCACGCATGTACTTGAACTAAGTAATGTAGGCAGCTCGTGTCGTGAATTTGTTCATCCTGTAATAACACGCCGAAACACAGCAACTAGAATTCACAATATTTTAATACAATATTGTATACAATTATAATCTTATGTAAATGACAGTCCCAGCAGTTATTAATGTTGTGCATTGCTGTTTGGCTGCCAGTGGTATGGTCCTTTCTGAATGAAGCCAATAATTCTGCCGATCTAACTCCTTTGGGATCAAATAAATTTGCAGTTCTGACGACTGTTGAAACGGCTAACAGCACCACATATCCCAGACATATTGTAAATTTGTTGTGAACCTTCTGAGAGTGTTTCGTTGGCCTTCCTCTGCTAGTTGTAGCTGCTGTCACCATAGACTTAAACTGAGCGCGCAGCTGTGACCGGTCACAAATATGGCGGCGATAGAATACAGTGACGTCACATGAAACCCATGGATAGAAACCGGTGCTTCTAACGGCTGCTGCAGTGACGCGGGACTTATTCCGCCATATTGCGCGTTACACTTTCTCCCATTCAAAACAATACGAGTGACACGTCTTGTGTTATTCTATAGTCTTTGTTAATAATCAGTATAACCTGACGAAAAGATATTTATTAAATGTTATCCACATTATATTTCATCTGCAACAGCATTGTGAACTTTTATAACGATGCGTTTGGTCATTATCTTTTAAATGCATCGTTATGCAAAGATGAGGAGAGTTCTCTGCATGAAAGACTGGACTGGCAGATAAACGTGCGTCTACATTTCTCTCCGAAACGGTAGGAAATTAAATTGAATGTGGAGGATTTTAACTGTGATAAGATGATTGACATGGGTAGTTTAAACAGTTACAGGTTGCGTAACTAAGCTACAGAACTTCCATTAAAGACGCAAATATGACGAGGTAGTATGTCCCAAAGCTTGCATACTCTTCTGCTACACACTCAAAAGTATGTACTTTTTCTTCACAAAAACAGTACATACTTTTAGGAAGTAGTATAAGTAGGCGAATTGGGACGCAGCATTGGAGTTTTAATTGATGATCAGTTAAACTTCAAAGACCACATTGCTAACTGCCCAGTCCTGCAGATTTGCCTTATACAACATAAAGAAGATCAGTCCCTTCCTATCTGAGCATGTTACACAACTCCATGTCCAAGCTCTTGTTCTATCCAGGCTGGACTATTGTAATGCTCTCTTGGCAGGCCTTCCAGCATGTACTGTCAAACCTCTGCAACTGATCAAGAATGAGACAACAAGAGGTTTTTTAATGAGCCAAAGAGAGGGCACATCACACCTCTCTTCAACATTTTGCACTGGTTGCCAATAGCCGCTCACATCAAATTCAAGACACTGATGTTTGCCTATATAGAGGCACAAAATCACTTTCACAGACCTTTACCTTGACTGTTCCCTGCTGATGGAATGACCTGCCTATAGCAAAAGATTCTCAAGACCATTTTCAATGGCTAAAGCCATCTTTTTCATCAGCACTTGACCCATTAATACTAACACCTTCTTTATATATAAACTTGCTATGTGTACTGTGTTAGACTAACTGGGACTTGTCACAGCAAATATTGTTTCATTTTGATGGTTTAACTTAGTGTTTCTCAACGGGGGCGTTCAGAGAACAACGGGGGGCGTTGGAAGCAAAATTTTTAAAAGGGGGGCGTTCAGGTGTTCTTGGGGGGCGTTCACGAGTTTACACCAGAGATCCAGGCAAGACAAGATTAAACGTGTAATTACTTGCAAAAGAATTGCCTACAACATTCTAAAATCTGCCAGTTTAACGCAACATGTAAGCTAGGCTATGTATCGTTTCTTTTGCAACGATTATTTTTCCAGTCATAGACCAGCGCTCAAGCGCTGACATGAATTCACGTGCACAAAAATGTGCTGACAACAATCCGGTGGTGGCTAGAATCCAGCGCTGACTAGAACCACGCAGCGGAGGAATGGAAAGTTGACAAGCCATTAAAAAAGTATTGACTTAAGAACCACTTATATTTTCAAATATTTTCAATAAATCATGTTCCCATTCACTCTGGTGACGAATTTTAAAATGAATGAAACTAAATTCTATTTGTACGGTAAAACTTTTACATTTTTAATGCCTAATGCCAAAATGTTTTCTTTGTTCACAAAGTAATTTACTGGGCATTATTGTTAACTCGCAAGACTGTAAAGAGAAAATGACAATTTGATGGATAATTAATTGAAATATATTCTGTAATCACATTTAGGTAATTTCGCAGTCACATCTGAGCGCAAAACGCTGCTTGGATCATTTCAAGATAGGCTAGTTAAAAATAATTAATAATACATTCATAATTTAATAATTGTTCATAGCCTATGTGTTTATTCTTGTTAGAAGATTTTTTTTAATTTTTTTATTTTACTTATTATGGACACAAATTAATCATGACAAACCAAATAAAATTTAATTGAATTAATTGATAACATTAAGCTGATACCAAGGTATTTAAGCCTATAATTATAACATAATTTTTTATGAAAAATCATGATTGTATTCATTTTATTTTTTTCCAAAGTAAGATTAATGTAAGCAGCTTCTTGCAATACTCTCCTAAATGCGTAATAAATCCTAAGTGCACACATTAGCTCTGAAATGACCGTATAGCAGCCTATGGTCGTTTTTACTGTCCAGAATTATCAAAGAAATTCAATAGGCAGACGCAGATTATCTTGAGTTTTGCGGTAGTTCAAATGCGCGTTAAGGTGATGGAAACCATTGGCATACTCATGGTGTGTAGTGGCCATTTGTGTGTAAAACACCATGGCATTATGTATTAGGCCTGACAAACAGCCCTCGACATAGAAATCAGATGTTTAAACTCGTAGTTATTTTGTGCGCGAGCTGTGGAGGCTGCCAGTGTATGGGCATATACGCGTTTAACCAGTATTTCATCAGTTCTTCTGCGTCTCCTCACAGCATTTCAATAAAACGATATCCAACAACACAAATAGCTCTCTCTGTAGTCACATGTTCCCTTCATAATGCAAAACATGCGACTTGCACGCTTAAGTTTCAGAAAACATCGTCATCGAAGTTTATATGTCTATAATTTATGTAATTATATAACTGTATTCTTTATATCACAGGTTTTCAAACCCTGTGTCACGAGACTTAAAAATGGGTTGGCATTTTCAAAAAAAACATAGTCTAAAATTAATAAATAAACAAAATATATTTGACTTAATTGATTAACAAAGCGAAAGAAAAAACTGTGCCCAATAGTAGCCTATATACTGCTGAGTTTGATTCATTTTTGTGTGGCGCGGCGCTCCACAAACAAGTTCAAGGAAAGGAAACCGAGATGGCAAAAAGCGCATCCTGTTTTCTTTATTTTTCTTTACTTTAGTTTTTAGTGTGAGTGTATAAAAGTAAACTTCGCAGTATCGAATAATGTCTTACTCATATCTGTAAATTACGGAGTATTTAAGTTGTTTCTGCTGGTATAAGGAAACAGTCGAAGTGATCGCGCCGGCGCCTCGCGTGCGCACTCAACATATTCACTGCAAACTTGACATCGCAGCCTGTTCATTATCAAAATAAAATACCGTCAGCCAAACATATAAAAAATTACACTGCTCATTTTACATACTCTGTAGTATCCTATCTGTGCCTTTCAGCGTGACCACCGCTGAAACCGGTCCTGCCAAACACATTTTTTCTGTTTTGAAGAGGATGATTCTCTTCGTTGATATTGAAACGGGAGTGAAGTACAAATACTATTTGACACAATAAATAAAAGTTCAGCATCCAAATACATTGCTGATATGGAAACATTTGAATTTGCGCCGAACGAGTGGCTGCTTGAGAACAAATTTTTACTTTAAGTTTCGCTTCAAATTATTTCGTTTGGGCTTGTTTATAGCTACTTACAAGTTTTTATTCTTGTTCTGTACATGTATATTATATATTTTAGTATTCTTATGCTTGACTTGACTTGGTTTGGTCGCGTCAATTTAAAAAAAAAAAAAAGGTTGTTCTTTAAAAAAAAAAAATTTGACAGCCACTGCTTTATATGTTGCTTATGTGTTGGAAAACACAAAACCTGGCATGGACCACTTTTGGTGTTATATGAGAGGGGGATCCCCCAAATGAGGTGCCGGATCAGATTTCGGAGGTTCCGGTTCCAGCTTGTCCCGGCTGCCTGCCACTGTTCAGTCAAATCAATATCTGTTATTTGGCTTTCAGTGACATGCTTTTTAATTATGAAAGCTGCAGTCTGTAACTTTTGGAGCTCTAGCGGTAAATAACCAAAATTGCAGGCGTCTTGGTACTGCAGGTACTGTACTCCACAGCGGTGCCGACTCGAACCAGTCTAATAGTCCCAATATAAATATAAAATATAAACTCTTATTATAGGTGTGTCATAGGGATTCAGGATAAGACAAAAACACGGTTTGGAA